>NC_089433.1:1873517-2177776 GCF_026210795.1 Rhizophagus irregularis
CTCCGAAGCCTTCTAATTTGCCATTGTCATCGTACATACCTTACTCATCTTTACCACCTCCGACCCTACACGATTTACGTGACTCCGGAACCGATTGGTTGAAGAACTCGATGAAATACGGTTTGCCTTGGTTTAATCATTTTTCGGGTTTTATGGGTCGTCTAACGGTGCTACTTAATAACAGCTTTTGCAGGATGGAGTGTCGATTTTTATAGTGGACGCGCTATTCGTTATTTTGTTAGCATAGTTGCTTCTACTTTGGTTGGAATATATCAAGGGGGAAGATCTGGGGAAATTTAGTGTAATGCGATTTTTCTTTTTTTTAGATTAATTTTTTTACTTTATTTTTTCTTAGGAGACTATATAGCTTTGTTTTTAGTTAGTTTTATTTTTATATTTTCTTTTTATTTTTTTGTAAATTGTAAAGTTCGAATAAATTTAATAAAGATAAAGGCTACTATGCCACGTTTGCCTGGTTTTTGACTAGTTGACAATGTTACGTTTCGCTTTAGAACGAATACGTCTTCCAGCTTCTGCTATTAAGTTTATTCTTTCCCTTTTCACAAAACGCATTAATAGCGTTTTCACTGCTCATGGATCCACGCCTGCTTATAGGGTTCGCATTGGTATTGACCAAGGCGAAGTTATTTCTCCTCTCTTATGGGTTATTTATATTGATCCCTTACTTACTGTCTTGAAGCATGAAATGATGGACCCTTATGTTTTTTCTACACCATCCTTAATTGATTCTCCCAATCCTTCTTCCGATTTGAAGATTAATAATTTAGTATTTATGGATGACTCTACTCTTATTTCCTCGTCGAAGACTGGCATGGAATTTATGTCATCCATTACAGAAGAATTCTATCAAATTAATAACACTTCTGCCAATCATAACAAATATGTGTTAATTACTAATTCGTTGCCTTTGACTTCGAATTCCACTTTATCTCCTATTACTTTTAATTTAGATTTATCCTCATTAAATAGTGTTCCTTCCATTACCATTACCCCAATTTCTATGACAACTTCTTTTCGTTTTTTAGGTGTTTGGTTTAACATTAAAAGCTCCCGGGAATTTGTCAAGAAACAACTCAAACGTGAATGCTGCTCCTTCGCTGCAACCATTCGCCCTGCAAAGCTCTCATCCAAACAAGTTGTTTATTTACATAATGCTGTCCTTATACCGAAACTTGAATACCGGATGCAAGTTACTCACTTGTCTGAATCTGACTGCCACCTAATAACGAGAAGTATACGATCTGTTGTAAAGCATAAAGCAAATTTTTCTCGCTCTTTACCAAATCCCATTTTATTTTTATCTCAAGCCTTGGGCTTGATAAATTTATTTGCTCATCAACGACAATGTCATATTACTAATTTATTTTTAATGGCTAATTCTTCCTTTTCTTTTATTCAATCTCTTTTTATTTATAGATTGAGTTTGATTCAATATAATTTTTTAATTCCTATTTCTCCCCTTTTAATTAAGGATTGGTCTATATGGTCTTCTCTTTTTTCTTTTAAGAAAGATTATATCGCATGCACTATTGCTCTCTTATCCTCTACTCCTTTTCGTTTGCTTCATACTCAACTTTCGAAGCTTCCGAACCTGACTTTGATGGATGGACGCGTTCCCTTATTTGAATGCATGACACCTAAAGCGTTTAAAGCCTATTTCCCTATTTTGCGAAAACGGCATTTGTTTTATCTATCTCAGCTTGTTACTCCCCAAGGGACTCATTTAATTTCTTGGAAAGTTTACTATGACAATTTGGTTGGACGACGTGGCCCTGGCTGTATCCCTTATTGGTATAAAGATATCCAGCAAGCTACTACCATTCCTGACACCAACAATCGTTTGCTGACCAAGTTCATTACTACGCCTATGATTGACTCTTCATTCTATGAATTGACTCCTTGCCTGTCCTCTCCTACCACTACGAAAAATTGGATTGTCACGTTAGACGACTACGGTTCTCCCATCTTTGGCAAACAACTTTTAGTTCAAGCAAGTCGTGGTACTTGTTCTATTGTTCACTGGGTCTCTCCTGATTGTGAATCTTCGCCTGGTGATCTCATTAGACTCTCTCCTTGCCCTGGTTGTGCTGCTCATACTCCTTTGCCTCCTTCCAAAAAACGGAATGCTGATTTAACCCTTTGTACGCCTACGGTTTCTCTACAACATTCGCTTATTCTGCCTACCATCAATGAGCGCATTAGACGTAATACTTCTGCAGTATCCTCTCCTTTTACCTGGGCTGATATAGAAGATGGTGTCCGTCTTTATTACAGTCGATTGGATTTTGATTTTGACTCTCCTCCTGACGATATTGTTGAAGTTTCCGCTCCTTTTATCACTATTGAATCCTCAGCTGCTGCTGTTTTTGCAAATTCGCCGTTGGTTGTGTCTTCAGACTCACGTTATATCTTTTTTACTGATGGGTCTCTTATTAATCTAGGCACTCCTAATGTTTCTATGGGCTGGTCTTGGATGCAAATCGTACCTGATGCTGGTTTTCCTAATTCCATTGCTACTTATGCACATGGCATCATTCGAGATAATCCTTCTTCTTCTCGTGCTGAAGTTGCCGCTATTTACGCAGTTTTAACCATTTCTCCTCGCGACTCAGAAGTTACTATTTATACTGACTCGCAAACTGCCATTGATGGCCTTCGAAGTTGCTCTTCCTATGTTTACTCAAATAGCCGTCTTTACTACAAAACAACAAATTTTGAGCTTTGGGCCATCATTGAACGAACTATCCTTACCAAGAATTTGACAGTTCTTCCTGTTAAAGTTAAAGCTCATTCTGGCAATTATTTGAACGATTTTGCTGACTCCCTGGCCAATACTGCCCATACCGCATCATCCAGTATTTTGATTTCTGGAATGGACCTTGCTTCTGCCCATGATTTCGTCTTGACTTACGACAATGACGCCGTTTGTGAAACTAATCCACGACACCTTCTTAAACAGTATTATCAAACGCAGTTAATGCGTGATTTGTTAAATTTAACGCGATTTCACTTTATTTCTTTATTATTATCTAATATAGAATATATTGTCGACTGGGAACTAACTTGGTTTACCTTGAATTTCAAGCCTTCTCATGATGCATCTTTTACTCTTGAGCATGCTTCAAGACACTTAACCTTTAAATTCAAACTTTTCTTGGACGACTTACCCACGTTGGAAAAGCTTAAGCGGACTCGACCAGACTTATACATGGACGAATTAACTTGCCGTTCTTGTATCGATCGCATGGAAGACCTGATGCACCTTTTTATGTGCAAAAAACGTCGTCTACCTATGCAACAAATTCTCCAATCTTATCAAAATCATTTGATTTCTAAAATTCAAGAAGCTGGAAAATTGGCTAATATTGATCCTACTCCCTTTATTGCTAAACTCACTTCTCTTTCATGCTGGTCCTTTTCTTCTACAAATTGGTCCTCTTACGCCCTTGTCTGTGGTTGTTTACCTACACTTTTTATTGACATCTTAGTCGATTTGTCTATTCCAAGAATCTCTGCGATTAAGGTTATCGCTGCTATTCATAATAATTTTGTCCAAAAATTCAGAAAACGAATTTGGAATCCGCGTTCTTATGAGAAAAGTAGATGGGAAAACGCGATGAATATTACTTATAAGTTGAAAACTACTCCGAAGCCTTCTAATTTGCCATTGTCAACGTACATACCTTACTCATCTTTACCTCCTCCGACCCTACATGATTCACGTGACTCCGGAACCGATTGGTTGAAGAACTCGATGAAATATGGTTTGCCTTGGTTTAATCACTTTTCGGGTTTTATGGGTCGTCTAACGGTGCTACTTAATAACAGCTTTTGCAGGATGGAGTGTCGATTTCTATAGTGGGCGCGCTATTCGTTATTTTGTTAGCATAGTTGCTTCTACTTTGGTTGGAATATATCAAGGGGGAAGATCTGGGGAAATTTAGTGTAATGCGATTTTTCTTTTTTTAGATTAATTTTTTACTTTATTTTTTCTTAGGAGACTATATAGCTTTGTTTTTAGTTAGTTTTATTTTTATATTTTCTTTTTATTTTTTTGTAAATTGTAAAGTTCGAATAAATTTAATAAAGATAAAGGCTACTATGCCACGTTTGCCTGGTTTTTGACTAGTGAATTTTTCAAAAACGAAATTTTCGACAAAAATAATTTTTTTATTATTTTTAAAAAATAATACAAGCTACTAATAAAATTTTATATTTTATATATTCCCAACTCAAAGCCCTCTACTATGTCTGGTAACTATGCCAAGAGAGGCTGTGGAAGTCATAACCCTAACAGTAGGAAAGCTTCCCGTCAAGAACGAAAAAATAATAATAACTCCGATAATTCAAGCTCCGATGGTGAAAACACTATTCAGCTGAAACGTAATCGTACGATTACCGAAAATTCTATGGAAGAAGACTACGTTGCCGATGCCCAGACGGCTGACGTTGGAGTAGATGGACCTTCCTCTTCTCCTCAACAAAATATCTCTGGCGAAAATACTTTGACCTCCTCCCCGAACAAATCTGCTGCGCCAACTGCGCTCAGTCACGTCGCGTCTTCTGGAAATGTGGACGCGTCCATGCATGCACCTTCGAACAAAGACTTACAACAACCCTCTAACGCATCGCCTAATTTGGATACCAATGGTGCTCCAGATGGCGATCATACTCCAGATCCAGTGGTGACTCTCGCCATAACCAGAGATGATTTTCAGGCTGCGGCTGCGCCGAATGCTGCCCCTGAATTTCTCAAGAAGTTCCCTACCAATAAAGCCCTTATTGAGGCTGTGAATAACCTTTTTTTAGAAACATACGAGTCATTCACTGGAAAAGCTCGTATGACTGGTTCTGGTGAGGCTAAACGCCTCGTTATCCACTTCCATACCGCTGAAGCACGCGACTTGTGCGTTGGTTCCACTCATCCCGAGTTCCCTGACTTGATCTTCCACGCTCATGACCCTCGCCAACTCTGATCCAATGAAGATCTCCGGGCTATCCAAGTTACCGATATCCCTTTTTTTTATCAAAAAGGATAACCTCATGGCCTATTTCAAAAAATTTGGTAACATTACCTCTTGCCGCCTCTTCTCCAGGCCTAATGCCAAAGTCCAGCAAGCCCGTATTGTTTATGATCACGCCGATTCAATTGCTCGTTTTACCGATCAATTGGCTGTATACTGTTTCTCCACCTGTCTTAGAATTACTCCATGTTTCTATACTGTGGATCAAAAGGCTGTGCGCCGTCAATACGTTGCCACCCTCACTCAACTTCCTCCCAATGTTAAGGATATCAACTTGGCTCCTCTCACACGTGACCTTGGCGCAAAGGCTGTCAATGTCCCGCTCTCTTTAAATTCCTACAAACCCAAAAGATGGGCCTATGTCACCTTCAACTCCCAAGAGACCATGGATGCTGCTATGGAACAGACTGTTAGCTTCCAAGGCAAAGTGCTTTTCTGGTCCTCCCCCGATAATACTAATAAACTTTGTCACAGGTGTGGCAAATTAGGTTGTGCTCCCAATTTTTGCCCGCTCAAACAAACTAGAGGTAGAAGTCGCATTCGCGACCCTGTCGCAAAACTCAAAGAACGATTTAACGTTAATCAGCCTCGTCGTTCCAATTCTAATACTGTCAATGCCCGTTCTCGCTCTCGATCTCGTTCCAAATCCAAAGATCGATCTGCTTCTAATTCTGGACGTGCCAATAACATTTCCCACGACCGCACTAATAATGATAATAATCATAACAAACCCCCTCCTAATACCTCCCAACGTGCCCGTCATAATAGCAAAGAACGATCGGTCTCCTTTTCTTCCTCCTCTCGTTCTACAGCACGTCCCTTACCCCGACAAACTCCTAACTCTGCACTATCTCCTGATGATGCTAATAACATTTTAAACCTTTTGCGAGAATTACAATGTGAAGTTGCTAACTTTCACAAACGCATCTCCGCTTTTGAACTTGCTGACCAACGGATGACTCGTATTGAATCATACCTTGGCCTCGATCCACTCCCTCTGCTTAATGAACCTGAACCGGACCTCATGCAAGAAGATGCCCCTATATCTCACGTTCCGCTTAATATCCAATCTTCCGCTAAATCTCCATTGGCTCCTAAAAGCATTTTAGCGCGACCCTCGCCTACCTTCACTATTATTTCCGACACTTCTCTTCCTTCTTCTCATCTTTCTCCAAATGCTCCTCCTTTTACCTCTATCTCCTCCACGCAAGAAGAAATTAATGATCTCAAAAATAGTAGAGTTGCCATTGAAAGCAAATTAGACCAACTTACTGGTCATATCAAACAATTCATTGGCTCCCTTGGTGGTGCTCCCCCAGAACAAGCTGATTCAGCTTCTTCTGTTTAATTTTCTTCTTAAACTTTTACTCCCCGACTGTTTTTATCATTGTGTTTTAATGTCGGACAACAATTTTAAATATGATACCTTTGCACGAAACCCTCCCAACCCTGATAATGTTACTGAAATTTCTTTACATGAATCGTTATTTTCTTCCTCCAGTAACACTTCCCCTATCCCCAATTCATTCAATATTTCTTCTTTTAATGTTAATGGCCTTAAAATGTATGGTCAGACTAAATTAGAAGAAATTTCTTCTTTCTTTTTGTTAAAACATATTTCCTTTGGTGGTATTGTTGATACCCATCTTCACCCTAAACAAATGAAGTTCTTATCCAAACGTCTTTCTAATTATACTGTGTTCTCTTCCGATTTGGATAATTCTAAACAAATTCTTTCTTCTGGTGGTGTTTCTCTTTTTATAGAAAATTCTCTGGCCTCACATGTTCAGGATTTTAAATCCCATTCTTCACGATTACTCTCTGTTGATTTATATTTCAAAGGCAATGTTAAATTGCGTATATTTGTTATTTATATTCCTCCCCCTGCTGAAAGTGTTTTGCGCACTGATACTATTGATTTGCTTATTCAACAACTTATCCTTACTAAACAAGCTGGTTTCTACCATGCTGTTTGTGGCGATTTTAATATGCATTTAGATAAATATTACTCTGTTTATTTTAATCAGCCCCAAATTGCTTCAAAACACATTCACTGATTATTCTTTCATCTCCTTTCTCATGGATATGAAGACTATACTCCTGTTAATCTTTCCGATTCTTTAGGCACCTTCCATCGCAATGATCAAATTACTCGCGTTGATTATATATGGTCCTGTCCTCTTTTTAAAAGATTTGCCCTTACTGCTTGCATTTTTGATGCTCAAGACATCTGCACATCTGACCATAACCCTGTCATCACATACTATGATATGTCTTTACTTTTTGCCTCTACTAAATTGGCTCGCGCTCGTCAACTCAAGCGCCAAACCCGTCGCGTCTTCAAATTTGATACTGTAATTGATATTCAATGGACAGAATTCGCTGACAAAGCTGATGCTTTATGTAATGTCTTACCTGCAACCTTTTCCTCCTGGCATATCAATCAAATGTGCGAATATCTTTAATCACGCATCCTTAAAGCCGCCAACGTTACTTTACCTTCTTCTACTGTTGGCAACAATTATACTCCTAAGGTTCCTAAAGATCTGGAAATCTTAACTCAACATTATCGGTTTTTAAATCGCCTAATGCATTCGATACGTTTATTGCGCAAATATCCTTCATCTTATTCTGTTGCTCATGAACATAAGTGGTCTATTCATTTAATTAGACTTCAAAACATTTTGCAATTATATAAGAAAGTATTTACTTTCGTTCCTACTTTGCCCTCTTCTCTTTCATCATGTCGACAAGATAATTTCAAGTCACTTCTTGATGATTTATCCAATATTTCAAAATCCTTACGGGGATTTCATTTGCTTCAAGAGAAAGATTTTCAAGATTCTTCCATCCGTGCTCACTTGGACGATAGAAATAATAATTTTGAAACGGACCTTTCTTCTTTCATTGAGTCAGCGCTTTCTCGTACCTGCCGCCGTATCACTTTGGATCGTGTCTTTATTGATCATCCCACTCACCCTCAGTTGTTAACTGATCCTAAGGACATTGATGATGCTGTTGTTAACCATTTCCAAAACTTTGTACCTATAAAGTCTACTCCTCCTGTATCTGTAGATACATTACCTGATAGATGGTCTTCTGCCTACCAACCCATGGATGATGTGTCTTCCTCCATCTATGATTCTTTAATGAATCCCCCTACCCTTGACGAATGGTTATCCACTATTTCTTCCACTCCTAACGGTAAAGCCTCTGGTCCTTCCATGATTACCTATGAAATGCTCAAACATCTTGGATCCCGTACCTCGGCTCTGCTCCTCATTTTAATTCAAGCATGCCTTTCCAAAGCTGATATTCCTGATTTATGGCGCCAAGCAATGGTTTTTCCCATTCCCAAACCTCACGAATGGAAATGTCAATTGAAAAATACTCGTCCTATTACTTTACTTGAAGTGATTAGAAAATCTCTTGTCAAACTTTTTTATAATCGCCTTTCTACTATTATGGCTTTACATGATGTTCTTAAAGGTGGTAACTTCGCTGGTCTTCCTGGTGGTTCTTGCCGAGACCCTATTATTACTTTAGAATCTATTATCCATGATGCTGATATCAACAAAAACCCACTTTGGATTCTTTCCCAAGACATCTCTAAAGCTTTTGACTCGGTCGATTTGACGATGTTACGTTTTGCTCTAGAACGAATACGCCTTCCAGCTTCTGCTGTTAAGTTTATTCTTTCCCTCTTCACAAAACGCATTAATAGCGTTTTTACTGCTCATGGATCCACGCCTGCTTATAGGGTTCGCATTGGTATTGACCAAGGCGAAGTTATTTCTCCTCTTTTATGGGTTATTTATATTGATCCTCTACTAACTGTTTTGAAGAATGAAATGATGGATCCTTATGTTCTCTCTACACCATCCCTAATTGATTCCCCTAATCCTTCTTCTGATTTGAAGATTAATAATTTAGTTTTTATGGATGACTCTACTCTTATTTCCTCGTCAAAAGCTGGCATGGAATTTATGTTATCCATTATAGAAGAATTTTATCAGATTAATAACACTTCTGCTAATCATAGCAAATATGTGTTAATTACCAATTCGTTGCCTTTGACTTCGAATTCCACTTTATCTCCTATTACTTTTAAATTGGATTTATCCTCTTTAAATAGTATTCCCTCCATTACTATTACCCCAATTTCTATGACAACTTCTTTTCGTTTTTTAGGTGTATGGTTTAACATTAAAAGCTCCCGGGATTTTGTCAAAAAACAACTCAAATGCGAATGTTGCTTGTTCGCTGCGACCATCCGCCCTGCAAAGCTCTCTCCCAAACAAGTTGTGTACTTACACAATGCTGTCCTTATACCGAAACTTGAATACCGGATGCAAGTCACCCACTTGTCTGAATCTGACTGCCACCTAATTACGCGAAGTATAAGATCTGTTGTAAAACACAAAGCAAATTTTTCTCGTTCTTTACCCAATCCTATTTTATTTTTATCTCAAGCCTTAGGCTTGATTAATTTGTTTGCTCATCAACGACAATGTCATATTACTAATTTATTTTTAATGGCTAATTCTTCTTCTTTTTTTATTCAATCTCTTTTTATTTATAGATTGAGTTTGATACAATATAATTTTTTAATTCCTATTTCTCCTCTTTTAATTAAGGACTGGTCTATATGGTCTTCTCTTTTTTCTTTTAAGAAAGATTATATCGCTTGCACTATTGCTCTCTTATCTTCTACTCCTTTTCGTTTGCTTCATACTCAACTTTCGAAGCTTTCGAACCTAACTTTGTTGAATGAACGCGTTCCTTTATTTGAATGCATGACACCTAAAGCTTTTAAAGCTTATTTCCCTATTTTGCGAAAACGTCAATTGTTTTATCTATCTCAGCTTGTCACTCCCCAAGGAACTCATTTAATTTCCTGGAAAGCCTATTATGATAATTTGGTTGGACACCGTGGCCCTGGCCGTATCCCCTACTGGTATAAAGACATCCAGCAAGCTACCACTATTCCTGACACCAATAATCGTTTGCTGGCTCAGTTTATTGCTTCGCCCGCAATTGACTCTTCATTTTATGAATTGGCTCCTTGTATATCCTCTCCTTCCACTACAAAAAATTGGATTGTCACGTTAGATGACTACGGCTCTCCCCTCTTTGGCAAACAACTTTTGATCCAAGCAAGCCGTGGTACTTGTTCTATTGTCCATTGGATTTCTCCTGATTGTGAATCTTCACCTGGTGATCTCATTAGACTTTCTCCTTACCCTGGTTGCGCTGCTCATACTCCTTTGCCTCCTTCCAAAAAACGGAATGCTGATTTAACCCTTTGCACGCCTACGGTTTCTCTACAACATTCGCTTATTTTGCCCACCACCAATGAGCGAATTAGACGTAACACTTCTGAAGTGACTTCTTCTTTTACTTGGGCTGATATAGAAGATGGTGTCCGTCTTTATTATAGTCGATTGGATTTTGATTTTGACTCTCCTTCTGAAGATATTGTTGAAGCTTTTACTCCTCCTATCACTATTGAATCCTCAGCTGCTGCTGTTTTTGCAAATTCCCCGTTAGTTGTGTCCTCGGACTCACGTTATATCTTTTTCACTGATGGGTCCCTTATTAATCTAGGCACTCCTGATGTTTCTATGGGCTGGTCCTGGATGCAAATTGTTCCAGATGCTGGTTTTCCCAACTCCATTGCCACTTATGCTCATGGCCTTATTCGAGATAATCCTTCTTCTTCTCGAGCTGAAGCTGCCGCTATCTACGCAGTTTTAACCATTTCCCCTCGTGACTCAGAAGTTACTATTTATACTGACTCGCAAACTGCCATTGATGGCCTTCGAAGTTGCTCTTCCTCTGTCTACTTGAACAGTTGTTTGTACTATAAAACTTCTAATTTCGAGCTTTGGGCTATTATTGAACGAACCATCCTTTCCAAGAATTTGACAGTTTTTCCTATCAAAGTTAAAGCTCACTCTGGCAACTATTTAAATGATTTCGCTGATTTCTTGGCCAACACTGCTCATACCGCACCATCCAGTATTTTGATTTCTGGAATGGACCTAGCCTCTGCCCATGATTTTGTTTTAACTTATGACAATGATATAGTTTGTGAATCTAATCCCCGACACCTCCTCAAACAATATTATCAAACGCAGTTAATGCGCGATGTGTTAAATTTAACGCGATTCCATTTTATTTCTCTATTAACATCTAATATAGATTATATTGTCGATTGGGAACTTACTTGGTTTACTTTGAATTTCAAGCCTTCTCATGATGCATCCTTTACTTTAGAGCATGCTTCAAGACACCTAACCTTTAAATTTAAACTTTTCTTGGATGATTTACCCACATTGGAAAAGCTTAAGCGGACTCGGCCAGACTTATACATGGACGAATTAACTTGCCGTTCTTGTATCGACCGCATGGAAGACCTAATGCACCTTTTTATGTGTAAAAGACGTCGTTTACCTATGCAACAAATTCTCCAATCTTATCAAAACCATTTGATTTCTAAAATTCAAGAAGCTGGAAAATTGGCTGATATTGATCCTACTCCATTTATAGCTAAACTCACTTCTCTTTCATGCTGGTCCTTTTCTTCTACAAATTGGTCCTCTTACGCCCTAGTCCGTGGTTGTTTACCTAAACTTTTTATTGACTTATTTGTCGATTTATCTATTCCAAGAATCTCTGCGATTAAGGTTATCGCTGCTATTCATAACAATTTTGTTCAAAAATTCAGAAAACGAATTTGGAATCCGCGTTCTTATGAGAAAAGTAGATGGGAAAACGCGATGAATATTACCTATAAATTGAAAACTACTCCGAAGCCGTCTAATTTGCCATTGTCGATGTACATACCTTACTCATCTTTACCACCTCTGACCCTACACGATTCATGTGACTCCGGAACCGATTGGTTAAAAAACTCGATGAAATTTGGTTTGCCTTGGTTTAATCACTTTTCGGGTTTTATGGGTCGTCTAACGGTGCTACTTAATAACAGCTTTTGCAGGATGGAGTGTCGATTTTTATAGTGGGCGCGCTGTTCGTTATTTTGTTAGCATAGTTGCTTCTACTTTGATTGGAATATATCAAGGGGGAAGATCTGGGGAAATTTAGTGTAATGCGATTTTTCTTTTTTAGATTAATTTTTTTACTTTATTTTTTCTTAGGAGACTATATAGCTTTGTTTTTAGTTAGTTTTATTTTTATATTTTTCTTTTTATTTTTTGTAAATTGTAATGTTCGAATAAATTTAATAAAGATAAAGGCTACTATGCCATGTTTGCCTGGTTTTTAACTAGCAGTGGTTTTTGATTAGTAACTCTCTCCTGAATTTTTCAAAAACGAAAATTTCTGACGAAAATAATTTTTTATTATTTTTAAAAAATAATACAAGCTACTAATAAAATTTTATATTTTATATATTCCCAACTCAAAGCCCTCTACTATGTCTGGTAACTATGCCAAGAGAGGCCGTGGAAGTCATAACCCTAACAGTAGGAAAGCTTCCCGTCAAGAACAAAAAAATAATAATAACTCCGATAATTCAAGCTCCGATGGTGAAAACACTATCCAGCAGAAACGTAATCGTACGATTACTGAAAATTCTATGGAAGAAGACTACGTTGCCGATGCCCAGACGGCTGACGTTAGAGTAGATGGACCTTCCTCTTCTCCTCAACAAAATATCTCTGGCGAAAATACTTTGACCTCCTCCCTGAAAAAATCTGCTGCGCCAACTGCGCCCAGTCACGTCGCGTCTTCTGGAAATGTGGACGCGTCCATGCATGCACCTTCAAACAAAGACTTGCAACAACCCCCTAACGCGTCGCCTAATTCAGATACCAATGGTGCTCCAGATGGCGATCATACTCCAAATCCAGTGGTGACTCTCGCCATAACCAGAGATAATTTTCAGGCTGCGGCTGCGCCGAATGCTGCCCCTGAATCTCTCAAGAAATTCCCTACCAATAAAGCCCTTATTGAGGCTGTGAATAACCTTTTTTTAGAAACATACGAGTCATTCACTGGAAAAGCTCGTATGACTGGTTCTGGTGAGGCTAAACGCCTCGTTATCCACTTCCATACCGCTGAAGCACGCGACTTGTGCGTTAGTTCCACTCATCCCGAGTTCCCTGACTTGATCTTTCATGCTCATGACCCTCGCCAACTCCGATCCAATGAAGATCTCCGGGCTATCTAAATTACAGATATCCCTTTTTTTATCAAAAAGGATAACCTCATGGTCTATTTCAAAAAATTTGGTAATATTACCTCTTGCCGCCTTTTCTCCAGTTCTAATGCCAAAGTCCAACAAGCCCGTATTGTTTATGATCACGCCGATTCAATTGCTCGTTTTACCGATCAATGGGCTGTATACTGTTTCTCCACCTGTCTTAGAATTACTCCATGTTTCTATACTGTGGATCAAAAGGCTGCGCACCGTCAATACGTTGCTACCCTCACTCAACTTCCCCCCAATGTTAAGGATATCAACTTGGCTCCTCTTACA
Source organism: Rhizophagus irregularis (assembly GCF_026210795.1). Taxonomy (NCBI): domain Eukaryota; kingdom Fungi; phylum Glomeromycota; class Glomeromycetes; order Glomerales; family Glomeraceae; genus Rhizophagus; species Rhizophagus irregularis. The sequence continues at coordinate 1,887,069 of NC_089433.1, forward strand.
CGTAACCTTGGCGCAAAGGCTGTCAATGTCCCGCTTTCTTTAAATTCCTACAAACCCAAAAGATGGGCCTATGTCACCTTCAACTCCCAAGAGACCATGGATGCTGCTATGGAACAGACTGTCAGCTTCCAAGGCAAAGTGCTTTTCTGGTCCTCCCCCGATAATACTAATAAACTTTGTCACAGATGTGGCAAATTAGGTTGTGCTCCCAATTTTTGCCCACTCAAACAAACCAGAGGTAGAAGTCGCACTCGCGACCCTGTTGCAAAACTCAAAGAACGATTTAACGTTAATCAACCTCGTCGTTCCAATTCTAATACTGTCAATGCAAGTTCTCGCTCTCGATCTCGTTCCAAATCTAGAGATCGATCTGCTTCTAATTCTGGACGTGCCTATAGCATTTCCCACGACCGCACTAATAATGATAATAATCATAACAAACCCCCTCCCAATACCTCCCAACGTGCCCGCCATAATAGCAAAGAACGATCGGTCTCCTTTTCTTCCTCCTCTCGTTCTACAGCACGTCCCTTACCCCGACAGACTCCTAACTCTGCATTATCTCCTGATGATGCTAATAACATTTTAAACCTTTTGCGAGAATTACAATGTGAAGTTGCTAACTTTCACAAACGCATCTCCGCTCTTGAACTTGCTGACCAACGGATGACTCGTATTGAATCACACCTTGGCCTTGATCCACTCCCTCTGCCCAATGAACCTGAACCGGACCTCATGCAAGAAGATGCCCCTATAACTCACGTTCCGCTTAATATCCAATCTTCCGCTAAATCTCCACTGGCTCCTAAAAGCATTTTAGCGCGACCCTCGCCTACCTTCACTATTATCCCTGACACTTCTCTTCCTTCTTCTCACTTTTCTCCAAATGCTCCTCCCTTTACTCCTATCGCCTCCACGCAAGAAGAAATTAATGATCTCAAAAATAGTAGAGTCGCCATTGAAAGCAAATTAGACCAACTTACTGGTCATATCAAACAATTCATTGGCTCCCTTGGTGGTGCTCCCCCGAAACAAGCTGATTCAGCTTCTTCTGTTTAATTTTCTTCTTTAACTTTTACTTCCCGACTGTTTTTATCATTGTGTTTTAATGTCGGACAATAATTTTAAATATGATACCTTTGTACGAAACCCTCCCAATCCTGATAATGTTACTGATATTTTTTCACATGAATCGTTGTTTTTTTCCCCCAGTAACACTTCCCCTATCCCCAATTCATTCAATATTTCTTCTTTTAATGTTAATGGCCTTAAAATGTATGGTCAGACTAAATTAGAAGAAATTTCTACTTTCTTTTGTTAAAACATATTTCTTTTGGTGGTATTGTTGATACCCATCTTCACCCTAAACAAATGAAGTTTTTATCCAAACGTCTTTCTAATTATACTGTGTTCTCTTCCAATTTGGATACTTCTAAACAAATTCTTTCTTCTGGCGGTGTTTCTCTTTTTATAGAAAATTCTCTTGCCTCACATGTTCAAGATTTTAAATCCCATTCTTCACGATTACTCTCTGTTGATTTATATTTCAAAGGCAATGTTAAATTGCGTATATTTGTTATCTATATCCCTCCCCCTGCTGAAAGTGTTTTGCGCACTGATACTATTGATTTGCTTATTCAACAACTTATCCTTACTAAACAAGCTGGTTTTCACCATGCTGTTTGTGGCGATTTTAATATGCATTTAGATAAATATTACCCTATTTATTTTAATCAACCCCAAATTGCTTCAAAACATATTCACCGATTATTTTTTCATCTCCTTTCTCATGGATATGAAGACTATACTCCTGTTAATCTTTCCTACTCTTTAGGCACCTTTCATCGCAATGACCAAATTACTCGTGTTGATTATGTATGGTCCTGTCCTCTTCTTAAAAGATTTGCCCTTACTGCTTGCATTTTTGATGCTCAAGACATCTGCACATCTGACCATAACCCTGTCATCACATACTATGATATGTCTTTACTTTTTGCCTCTACTAAATTGGCTCGCGCTCGTCAACTCAAGCGCCAAACCTGTCGCATTTTCAAATTTGATACTGTAATTGATATTCAATGGACAGAATTCGCTGACAAAGCTGATGCTTTATGTGATGTCTTACCTTCAACTTTTTCCTTCTGGCATATCAATCAAATGTGCGAATATCTCCAATCGCGCATCCTTAAAGCCGCCAACGCTACTTTACCTTCTTCTACTGTTGGCAACAATTATACTCCTAAGGTCCCTAAAGATCTGGAAATCTTAACTCAACACTATCGGTTCTTAAATCGCCTAATGCATTCGATACGTTTACTGCGCAAATATCCTTCTTCTTATTCTGCTGCTCATGAACATAAGTGGTCTACTCATTTAATTAGACTTCAAAACATTTTGCAATTATATAAGAAAGTTTTTACTTTCGTTCCTACTTTGCCCTTTTCTCTTTCATCATGTCGACAAGATAATTTTAAGTCACTTCTCGATGATTTATCCAATATTTCAAAATCCTTACGGGGATTTCATTTGCTTCAAGAGAAAGATTTTCAAGATTCATCCATCCGTGCTCACTTGGACGATAGAAATAATAATTTTGAAACGGACCTTTCTTCTTTCATTGAGTCAGCGCTTTCTCGTACTCGCCGCCGTATCACCTTGGATTGTGTCTTTATTGATCATTCTACTCACCCTCAGTTGTTAACTGATCCTAAGGACATTGATGATGCTGTTGTTAACCATTTCCAAAACTTTGTACCTATAAAGTCCACTCCTCCTGTATCTGTAGATACATTGCCTGATAGATGGTCTTCTGCCTACCAACCCATGGATGATGTGTCCTCCTCCATCTATGATTCTTTAATGAATCCTCCTACCCTTGACGAATAGTTAACCACTGTTTCTTCTACTCCTAACGGTAAAGCCTCTGGACCTTCCATGATTACCTATGAAATGCTCAAGCATCTTGGATCCCGTACCTCGGCTCTACTCCTCATTTTAATTCAAGCATGCCTTTCCAAAGCTGATATTCCTGATTTATGGCGCCAAGCAATGGTTTTTCCCATTCCCAAACCTCATGAATGGAAATGTCAATTGAAAAATACTCGTCCTATTACTTTACTTGAAGTGATTAGAAAGTCTCTTGTCAAACTTTTTTATAATCGCCTTTCTACTATTATGGCTTCACATGATGTTCTTAAAGGTGGTAACTTCGCTGGTCTTCCTGGTGGTTCTTGTCGAGACCCTATTATTACTCTAGAATCTATTATCCATGATGCTGATATCAACAAAAATCCACTTTGGATTCTTTCCCAAGACATCTCTAAAGCTTTCGACTCGGTCGATTTGACGATGTTACATTTTGCTCTAGAACGAATACGCCTTCCAGCTTCTGCTGTTAAGTTTATTCTTTCCCTCTTCACAAAACGCATTAATAGCGTTTTTACTGCTTATGGATCCACGCCTGCTTATAGGGTTCGCATTGGTATTGACCAAGGCGAAGTTATTTCTCCTCTTTTATGGGTTATTTATATTGATCCTTTACTGACTGTCTTGAAGAATGAAATGATGGATCCTTATGTTCTATCTACACCTTCCTTAATTGATTCTCCAAATCCTTCTTTCGATTTGAAGATTAATAATTTAGTATTTATGGATGACTCTACTCTTATTTCCTCGTCGAAAGTTGGCATGGAATTTATGTTATCCATTACAGAAGAATTTTATCAGATTAATAACACTTCTGCTAATTATAGCAAATATGTGTTAATTACTAATTCGTTGCCTTTGACTTCGAATTCCACTTTATCTCCTATCACTTTTAATTTGGGTTTATCCTCTTTAAATAATATTCCCTCCATTACTATTACCCCAATTTCTATGACAACTTCTTTTCGTTTTTTAGGTGTTTGGTTTAATATTAAAAGCTCCCGGGATTTTGTCAAAAAACAACTCAAACGCGAATGTTGCTCGTTCGCTGCGACCATCCGCCCTGCAAAGCTCTCTCCCAAACAAGTTGTATACTTACATAATGCTTTTTTATACCGAAACTTGAATACCGGATGCAAGTCACGCACTTGTCTGAATCTGACTGCCACCTAATTACGCGAAGTATACGATCTGTTGTAAAACACAAAGCAAATTTTTCTCGTTCTTTACCCAATCCCATTTTATTTTTATCTCAAGCTTTAGGCTTGACTAATTTGTTTGCTCATCAACGACAATGTCATATTGCTAATTTATTTTTAATGGCTAATTCTTCTTTTTCTTTTATTCAATCTCTTTTTATTTATAGATTGAGTTTGATACAATATAATTTTTTAATTCCTATTTCTCCTCTTTTAATTAAGGACTGGTCTATATGGTCTTCTCTTTTTTCTTTTAAGAAAGATTATATCGCATGCACTATTGCTCTCTTATCTTCTACTCCTTTTCGTTTGCTTCATACTCAACTTTCGAAGCTTCCGAACCTAACTTTGTTGAATGGACGCGTTCCTTTATTCGAATGCATGACACCTAAGGCCTTCAAAGCGTATTTTCCTATTTTGCGAAAACGTCAATTGTTTTATCTATCTCAGCTTGTCACTCCCCAAGGAACTCATTTAATTTCCTGGAAAGCCTATTATGATAATTTGGTTGGACGACGTGGCCCTGGCCGTATCCCCTATTGGTATAAAGACATCCAGCAAGCTACCACTATTCCTGACACCAACAATCGTTTGCTGGCTCAGTTTATTGCTACGCCTACGATTGACTCTTCATTTTATGAATTGGCTCCTTGCACATCCTCTCCTCCCACTACTAAAAATTGGATTGTCACGTTAGACGACTACGGCTCTCCCTCTTTTGGCAAACAGCTTTTGGTCCAAGCAAGTCGTGGTACTTGTTCTATTGTCCATTGGATTTCTCCTGATTGTGAATCTTCACCTGGTGATCTCATTAGACTTTCTCCTTGCCCTGGTTGCGCTGCTCATACTCCTTTGCCTCCTTCCAAAAAACGGAATGCTGATTTAACCCTTTGCACGCCTACGGTTTCTTTACAACATTCGCTTATTTTGCCCACCACCAATGAGCGAATTAGACGTAACACTTCTGAAGTGACTTCTTCTTTTACTTGGGCTGATATAGAAGATGGTGTCCGTCTTTATTATAGTCGATTGGATTTTGATTTTGACTCTCCTTCTGAAGATATTGTTGAAGCTTTTACTCCTCCTATCACTATTGAATCCTCAGCTGCTGCTGTTTTTGCAAATTCCCCGTTGGTTGTGTCCTCGGACTCACGTTATATCTTTTTCACTGATGGGTCCCTTATTAATCTAGGCACTCCTGATGTTTCTATGGGCTGGTCCTGGATGCAAATTGTTCCAGATGCTGGTTTTCCCAACTCCATTGCCACTTATGCTCATGGCCTTATTCGAGATAATCCTTCTTCTTCTCGAGCTGAAGCTGCCGCTATTTACGCAGTTTTAACCATTTCCCCTCGCGACTCAGAAGTTACTATTTATACTGACTCGCAAACTGCCATTGATGGTCTTCGAAGTTGCTCTTCCTCCGTCTACTTGAATAGTCGTTTGTACTATAAAACTTCCAATTTTGAGCTTTGGGCTATTATTGAACGGACCATCCTTTCCAAGAATTTGACAGTTCTTCCTGTCAAAGTTAAAGCTCACTCTGGCAACTATTTAAATGATTTCGCTGATTCCTTGGCCAACACTGCTCATATTGCGTCATCCAGTATTTTGATTTCTGGAATGGACCTAGCCTCTGCCCATGATTTTGTTTTAACTTATGACAATGATATAGTCTGTGAATCTAATCCACGACACCTCCTCAAACAATATTATCAAACGCAATTAATGCGTGACTTGTTAAATTTAACGCGATTTTACTTTATTTCTTTATTATCATCTAATACAGATTATATTGTTGACTGGGAACTTACTTGGTTCACTTTGAATTTCAAACCTTCTCATGACGCATCTTTTACTCTCGAGCACGCTTCAAGACATTCAACCTTTAAATTCAAACTCTTCTTGGATGATTTGCCTACATTGGAAAAGCTTAAACGGACCCGACCAGACTTATACATGGACGAATTAACTTGCCGTTCTTGTATCGACCGCATGGAAGATTTGATGCACCTTTTTATGTGCAAAAATCAGCGCTTGCCTATGCAACAAATTTTACAATCTTACCAAAATCATTTGATTTCCAAAATTCTGGAAGCCGGTAAATTGGCTAACGTTGATCCTACTCCATTTATTGCTAAACTCACTTCTCTTTCATGCTGGTCCTTTTCTTCTACAAATTGGTCCTCCTTTGCCCTTGTCCGTGGTTGTTTACCCAAACTTTTTATCGACTTACTTGTTGACTTATCCATTCCAAGAATTTCTGCGATTAAGGTTATCGCTGCTATTCACAATAATTTTGTTCAAAAATTCAGAAGACGAATTTGGAATCCGCGTTCTTATGAAAAATGTAGATGGGAAAACGCGATGAATATCACCTATAAGTTGAAAACTACTCCGAAGCCATCTAATTTGCCTTTGTCAATATACGCACCTTACTCATCTTTACCACCTCCGACCCTACACGATTCACGTGACTCCGGAACCGATTGGTTGAAAAACTCGATGAAATATGGTTTGCCTTGGTTTAATCACTTTTCGGGTTTTATGAGTCGTCTAACGGTGCTACTTAATAACAGCCTTTGCAGGATGGAGTGTCGATTTTTATAGTGGGCGCGCTGTTCGTTATTTTGTTAGCATAGTTGCTTCTACTTTGGTTGGAATATATCAAGGGGGAAGATCTGGGGAAATTTAGTGTAATGCGATTTTTCTTTTTTTTAGATTAATTTTTTTACTTTATTTTTTCTTAGAAGACTATATAGCTTTGTTTTTTAATTAGTTTTATTTCTATATTTTTCTTTTTATTTTTTTTTGTAAATTGTAAAGTTCGAATAAATTTAATAAAGATAAAGGCTACTATGCCACGTTTGCCTGGTTTTTGACTAGTTTCCCATCCTGCGTAAACGAAAGCTGTTTTATTTATTTCAGCTTATTACTCCTCAAGGTACTCATTTAATTGCCTGGAAGGCTTACTATGACAATTTGGTTGAACGACGTGGCCCTGGCCATATCCCTTATTGGTACAAAGATATCCAACAAGCTACCACTGTTCCTGACTCCAATAATCGTTTGCTAGAGAAATTTATTACTATGTCTACGATTGATTTTTCCTTTTATGAATTGGAACCTTGTCTTTCCTCTCCGCCCACTACTAAAAATTGGATTGTCACATTGGATGATCTTGGTTCTCCCATCTTTGGCAAACAACTTTTGGTCCAAGCAAGTTGTGGTACTTGTTCTATTGTCCATTGGGTTTCTCCTGATTGTGAATCTTCGCCTGGTGATCTCATTAGACTTTCTCCTTGCCCTGGCTGCGCTGCTCATATTCCTTTACCTCCTTCCAAAAAACGGAATGCTAATTTAACCCTTTGTACACCTACGGTCTCATTACAACATTCACTTATTCCGCCCACTACCAATGAGCGGATTAGACGTAATACTTCTGAAGTGACTTCCCCTTTTACTTGGGCTGATATAGAAGATGGTGTCCGTCTTTATTACAGTAGATTGGACTTTGATTTTGATTCCGCTTCTGTTGATACCTTTGTAGCTCCTGTTACTCCTGTCACTATTGAATCCTCGGCTGCTGCTGTTTTTGCAAACTCCTCATTGGTTGTTTCTCCAGACTCGCATTATATTTTTTTCACTGATGGGTCTCTTATTAATTTAGGCACTCCTGAAGTTTCTATGGGCTGGTCCTGGATGCAAATCGTTCCTGATGCAGGCTTTCCTAATTCAATCGCCACTTATACTCATAGTCTCATTCGAGATAATCCTTCTTCTTCTCGAGCTGAAGCTGCTGTTATTTATGCAGTTTTAACTATTTCTCCCCGCGACTCAGAAGATATTATTTATACTGACTCGCAAACAGCCATTGATGGTCTTCGAAACTGCTCTTCCTCTGTTTACTCAAATAGTCGTTTGTATTACAAAACTACAAATTTTGAACTTTGGGCTATCATTGAGCGAACCATCCTTTCCAAAAACTTGTCGGTCTCCCCTATTAAAGTTAAAGCTCACTCTGGCAACTATTTAAACGATTTTGCTGACTCCTTGGCCAATACTGCTCATACTGCGTCATCCAGTATTTTGATTTCTGGAATGGACCTTGCCTCTGCTTATGATTTTGTCTTAATTTATGACAATGATGTTGTTTGTGAATTTAATCCACGATATCTCTTCAAACAATATTATCAAATGCAGTTAATGCGTGATTTATTAAATTTAACGCGGTTTCATTTTATTTCTTTACTATCATCTAATATAGATTATGTGGTTGACTGGGAACTTACTTGGTTCACTTTAAATTTCATGCCTTCTCACGATGCATCCTTTACTTATGAACATGCTTCAAAGCACCAAACCTTTAAGTTCAAACTTTTTTTGGATGACTTACTTACATTGGAAAAGCTTAAACAGACTCGACCAGATTTATACATAGACGAATTAACTTGCCGTTCTTGTATTGACCACATGGAAGATTTGATGCATCTTTTTATGTGCAAAAATCGTCATTTGCTTATGCAACGAATTTTACAATCTTATCAAACACATTTGATTTCCAAAATTTTAGAAGCCGGTATATTGGCTGACATTGATCCTACTCCATTTATTGCTAAACTCACTTCTCTTTCATGCTGGTCCTTTTCTTTTACAAATTGGTCCTCTTATGCCCTGGTCCGTGGTTACTTACCCAAACTCTTTATTGACTTATTTGTCGATTTATCCATTCTGAGAATTTCTGCGATAAAGGTTATCACTGCTATTCATAATAATTTTGTCCAAAAATTCAGAAGACGAATTTGGAATCTGCGTTTTTATGAAAAATGTAGATGGAAAAACGCGATAAACATTACCTTTAAGTTGAAAACTATTCCGAAGCCTTCTAATTTGCCATTGTCCAAGTACATACCCTACTCATCTTTACCACCTCCGACCCTACATGATTCACGTGATTCCGATACAGATTGGTTGAAAAACTCGATGAAATATGGCACACGTCAAATGATCAAAAATAGGCAAAAAAAATGGCGCAAATCGCATAAACTATTCGCAAATTTGTATAAACTATTTACAAATAGTATAGGTTAATTCGTAAATAGCCAAAAACAGCCAAGAATAGCCAAGAATAGCCAAGAATAGCCACTGCTTTTCGCGCCATTTTTTTTGCCGATTTTTAGCATTTCGACCTGTGTGGTTTGCCTTGGTTTAATCACTTTTCGGGTTTTATGGGTCGTCTAACGGTGCTACTTGATAACAGCTTTTGCAGGATGGAGTGTCGATTTTTATAGTGGGCGCGCTATTCGTTATTTTGTTAGCATAGTTGCTTCTACTTTGGTTGGAATATATCAAGGGGGAAGATCTAGGGAAATTTAGTGTAATGCGATTTTTCTTTTTTAGATTAATTTTTTACTTAATATTTTCTTAGAAGACTATATAGTTTTATTTTTAGTTAGTTTTATTTTTATATTTTTCCTTTTATGTTTGTAAATTGTAAAAGTTTGAATAATTATTAATAAAGATAAAGGCTACTATGCCATGTTTGCCTGGTTTTTGATTAGTAGTAGTAACTCTCTCCTGAATTTTTCAAAAACGAAAATTTTCGATGAAAATAATTTTATATTATTTTTAAAAAATAATACAAGCTACTAATAAAATTTTATATTTTATATATTCCCAACTCAAAGCCCTCTACTATGTCTGGTAACTATGCCAAGAGAGGCTGTGAAAGCCACAACCCTAACAGTAGGAAAGCTTCCCGTCAAGAACGAAAAAATAATAATAACTCCGATAACTCAAGCTCCGATGGTGAAAACACTATCCAGCATAAGGTTGCTTGTCTAAACCTCTTCAAAATCCTACGATTAGTTTCGTCAAAATTTTACTATAGATTTATTATAGTTTCGGCAGAGTTTCGGCAGTTTCGGCATTTATAATAAGTTTCGGCAGTTTCGCCTTTTTCCAAAGTTTCGCCAGTTTTTTAATATAACTTTAATATAGTTTCGCCAGAATTTCGCTTTTCGGCGAAACGCCATCTTGCCTAAACCCCTAGGTTTCGGCAAGCAACCTTAATCCAGCAGAAACGTAATCGTACGATTACCAAAAATTCTATGGAAGAAGACTACGTTGCTGATACCCAGACGGCTGACGTTGGAGTAGATGGACCTTCCTCTTCTCCTCAACAAAATATCTCTGGCGAAAATACTTTGACCTCCTCCCCGAAAAACTCTGCTGCGCCAACTGCGCCCAGTCACGTCGCGTCTACTGGAAATGTGGACGCGTCTATGCATGCGCCTTCTAACAAAGACTTGCAACAACCCCCTAATGTGTCGCCTGATATAGATATTACTGGTGCTCCAGAAGGTGATCATACTCCCGATCCAGTGGTGACCCTTGCCATAACTAGAGATGATTTTCAGGCTGCAGCTGCGCCAAATGCTGCTCCTGAATCTCTCAAGAAATTCCCTACCAATAAAGCCCTTATCGAGGCTGTTAATAATCTTTTTTTAGAAACATACGAGTCATTCACTGGAAAAGCTCGTATGTTTGGTTCTGGCGAGGCTAAACGCCTCGTTATCCACTTCCATACCGCTGAAGCACGTGATTTATGCGTTGGTTCTTCTCATCCTGAGTTCTCTGACTTGATCTTTCATGTCTATGACCCTCGCCAACTTCGCTCTAATAAAGATCTCTGGGCTATCCAAGTTACCGATATCTCTTTCTTCATTAAAAAGGATAATCTAATGGCTTACTTCAAAAAATTTGGCAATATCACCTCTTGCCGCCTTTTTTCTAGGCCCAATGCCAAAGTCCAACAAGCTCGTATCGTTTATGATCATGCCGATTCAATTGTTCGCTTTACTGATCAATGGGCTGTATACTGTTTTTCCACCTGTCTCAGGATCACTCCATGCTTCTATACTGTGGATCAAAAGGCTGCGCGCCGACAATACGTCGCCACCCTCACTCAACTTCCCCCCAATGTTAAGGATATCAACTTGGCTCCTCTTACTCATGACCTTGGTGCTAAAGCTGTCAAAGTACCGCTTTCCTTAAATTCGTACAAACCCAAAAGATGGGCCTACGTTACTTTCAATTCCCAAGAAACCATGGATGCTGCTATGGAACAAACTGTCAGCTTCCAAGGCAAGGTGTTTTTTTGGTCCTCCCCAGATAATACTAATAAACTTTGTCACAGATGTGGCAAATTAGGTTGTGCCCCGAATTTCTGTCCACGCAAACAAACTAGAGGACGTACTCGTACTTGCGACTCCGTGGCTAAACTCAAAGAGCGATTTAATGTCAATCAACCTCCTCGCCGCTCTATTCCCAATGCTGCTAATTCACGTTCTTGCTCCCGATCTCGCTCAAAATCAAGAGATCGATCGGCTTCTGCTTCCAGACATGATATTAATAATTCTCAAGACCACAATAACAATATTAATAATAATAATATACCCAATCCCAATACCTCACGACATGCCCGGCATAATAGTAAAGAATGATCGGTCTCTTTTTCTTCCTCCTCTCATTCTATTACACGCACCTTGCTCCGACAAACTCCAAATTTTGCATTATCTTCTGATGATGCCAACAACATCTTAAACCTTTTGCGTGAATTGCAATGTGAAGTTGCAAATTTTCATAAACGCATCTCCGCTCTTGAACTTGCTGACTAACGGATGGCTCGAATCGAAACACACCTTGGCCTTGATCCGCTTCCTTCATCCAATGAACCTGATTTGGATCTCATGCAAGATGATGCCCCCATATCCCATGTTCCGCTTAACATTCAACCCTCTGCTAAAGCTTCCTTGCCCCCCAAAAGTATTTTAACGCGACCTCTGCCTCTAACCACTATTGTTTCTAACACGTCGCCTCCTTCTTCTCATCTTTCCCCAAATGCTCCTTCCTTTCACTAGTCGAAAAAGGACAATTCGGCCTAAATTTGACCAGGTCGAATATAGGTCGAATAATGGTCTAACCTGTGTCAAATTGAGGTCGAATTTTCGGGCGCATTTAGGGTGCCAATCGTCCCAAATTCGGACTAATTATTCGACCATTATTTAGGTTTAAATTGACCAATATTCGACCTTAAAACTTTAAGCCGAATTATGGTCTAATAACAACCCATTTATTTATGAATTTATTTTGATTTTTTTTATCAAATTTATTAAATAAATGTATTTATTAATGCTTAAATACTTTATAATTATATTATTATTATTGCATCTATCTAATTTACAAAAAATATTGCTAATTCAAATACAATTCCACAATTACATGATTCATGTATTCGTATATACGAATCTTTGATTGTTCTTTAGCAATCCACCCGAACCTATAAAAAAAAGAGAAGAACGGTTAGTAACCGTTCATAATATTAAAAAAAATAAGAAAAAAAACCAAGATTCGTACTTACTTACGAATCTTTGGTTTTTTCCGTTCTTCAGAAGACACCTGAGACACCTGAGACCTAAAAAGAAAAGAAAAGAACGGTTATTAGTAACCGTTCATAATAATATTAAAAAAAAATCAAAAAAATAAACCAAGATTCGTACTTACGAATCTTGGTTCTTCTTTTCCCGAAGGTCGGAAGCCCACTCCACCCGATCCTAAAAAAAAGAAAGAACGGTTATTAGTAACCGTTCATTAATATTGAAAAAAAAATCAAAAAAAAATAAACCAAGATTCGTACTTACGAATCTTGGTTCCTCTTTTCCCAAAGGTCAGAAGCCCACCCGATCCTAAAAAAAAGAAAGAACGGTTATTAGTAACCGTTCGTAATATTAAAAAAAAAAATTAAAAAAAATAAACCAAGATTCGTACTTACGAATCTTGGTTCTTCTTTTCCCGAAGGTCGGAAGCCCACTCCACCCGATCCTAAAAAAGAAAGAACGGTTATTAGTAACCGTTCATTAATATTAAAAAAAAAATTAAAAAAAATTAAACCAAGATTCGTACTTACGAATCTTGGTTTTTCCACACAAAAGCCCGCCCGAACCTATAAAAAAGAAAGGAACGGTTAGTAAACCGTTCCAAAATGATAAAAAAATAAAAATAAAAATAAAAAATATATAAAGATTCGTACTGTACTTACGAATCTTTATCTTTGGGTTTTCGTTCTTCGGAAGCCCACCCGAACCTAAAAAAAAAAAGAAAGAATGGTTAGTAAACCATTCGTAATAATAATAAATAAAAAAGATTAAAGATTCGTACTTACGAATCTTTGGGTTTTCGTTCTTCGGAAGCCCACCCGAACCTATAAAAAAAAAGAAAGAATGGTTAGTAAACCATTCGTAATAATAATAAATAAAAACAAAAATTAAAGATTCGTACTTACGAATCTTTGGGTTTTCGTTCTTCGGAAGCCCACCCGATCCTAAAAAAAAGAAAAGAACGGTTATTAGTAAACCGTTCATATATTAAAAAAAAAACAAAAAAATTAAACCAAGATTCGTACTTACTTACGAATCTTGGTTTCTTGGTTTTCCTTTCTTCGGAAGCCCACCAGATCCTAAAAAAAAGAAAGAACGGTTATTAGTAACCGTTCGTAATATTTTTTTTAAAAACAATAAAAAAAAAAATCCAAGATTCTTACGAATCTTTGGAGATTTCCGTTCTTCGGAACACGGAAGCCCACCCGAACGGCCGAACCTATAAAAAATAAAAGAACGGTTATTAGTAACCGTTCGTAATATTTTTTTAAAAAAAATAAAAAAAAATCCAAGATTCTTACGAATCTTGGAATTTTCCCGTTCTTCGGAACACGGAAGCCCATCCGATCCTAAAAAAAAGAAAAAGAACGGTTATTAGTAACCGTTCATAATATTAAAAAAAAATAAAAAAAAATAAGATTCGTACGTGAATCTTTGGGTTTTCGTTCTTCGGAAGCCCTCCCGAACCTATAAAAAAAAATACAAGAACGGTTAGTAAACCGTTCGTAATAATAAAAAAATAACAAAAATAAATTAAAGATTTGTACTTACGAATCTTTGGGTTTTCCGTTCTTCGGAAGCCCACCCGAACCTAAAAAAAAGAAAGAACGGTTAGTAAACCGTTCATAACGATAATATTTAAAAAAAACAAAAAAAAAAAAAAATATTTGATTCGTAATACAATACTTACGAATCTTAAAATACTCTTTCGGAAATCCATCTCCTTTCATTTTACCCTTCCCCTTTCGTTTTCCCCTTTCATTTTCCCCTTTCGTTTCACCCTTTCGTTTTCCCCTTTCGTTTTCCCCTTTCGTTTTCCCCTTTCGTTTTACCCTTTCGTTTTACCCTTTTGTTTTCCCCTTTCGTTTTCCCCTTTCTTTTCCCCTTTCGTTTTCCCCTTTCTTTTCCATTTTCCTTTTCCTTTCGTTTTACCCTATCCCTTTCGTTTTTAAGCCCTTCCCCGTTTTTAAGCTTCCCCTTTCGTTTTTAGCTTCCCCTTTCGTTTTTAGCTTCCCCTTTCGTTTTTAGCTTCCTTTCGTTTTTAGCTTCCCCTTTCGTTTTTAGCTTCCCCTTTCGTTTTTAGCTTCCCCTTTCGTTTTTAGCTTCCCCTTTCGTTTTTAGCTTCCCCTTTCATTTTTTCGCTTCCCTTTCGTTTTTAGCTTCCCCTTTCATTTTTTCGCTTCCCTTTCATTTTTCGCTTCCCCTCTCGTTTTCTCTTCCCTTTCGTTTTCACTTCCTCTTGAAACCTATAAAAAAACAAGAACGGCTGGTAAACCGTTCTATAATATTAAAAAAAATCCACTATTCGTAATAATACTTACGAATCTCAGTCACGTCTTGGATCTACAAAAGCAAAAAACGAAAACGTTAGTAAAACGTTTCGTTAAAAAACAACAAAATAAAATTTGAAGGTATATATATACCTTCGAAATAGGAGTCCGGCCTTCTAAATGGGCGTCTTGGACCTACAAAAGAAAAAAAAAACTGAGGGACGAAGGGAAAGGGGAAAGGGGAAAAGGATAAGAAAAGTAAAGGGACGAAGGGAAGTAAAAGGAGGGAAAGAGGAACGAAGGGAAAGGGGAAGGGGAAGAAAGAAAATTAAAAAAAGTTTAAAAAAGAATGCAATAAGATGATCCTTTTTTAAACTTTTAATACGCGTAACGCGTAACGCGTAACGTTTATTCAACAAGGTTGAATATATGTCTAATCGTAGATCATTACTAATTGAAGTCGAATTTTTTAATTTTAGTCGAATATAGGCCGAATTGTATTAAGGCCGAATGTTCCTTTTTCGACTAGTGTTTACCCCATCTCCTCCACACAAGAAGAAATCAACGATCTCAAAAATAGCAGAGTCGTTATTGAAAGTAAATTGGACCAACTGACTGGTCATATCCAACAATTTATTAGCTCCATTGGTGGTGCTTCCCTGGAACAAGCTGATTCAGCTTCTTCCAATTAATTTTCTTCTTTAAATTTTTACTCCTCGACTATTTTTTATCATTGTGTTTTAATGTCGGACAATAATTTTAATTATGACACCTTTGTACAAAACCCTCCCAACCTTGACGAAGCTACTAAAATTTTTTCGCATGAATCGTTATTTTCTTTCCCTAGTAATACTTCTTTTATCTCCAATTCATTTAATATTTCTTCTTTTAATGTTAATGGCCTTAAAATGTATGGTCAAACTAAATTAGAAGAACTTTCAACTTTTTTTCTTTAAAACATATTTCCTTTGGTGGTATCGTTGATACTCATCTTCACCCCAAACAAATGAAGTTTTTATCCAAGCGCATTTCTAATTATACTGTATTCTCTTCTGATTTGGATACTTCTAAACAAATTCTTTCTTCTGGTGGTGTTTCTCTTTTTATAGAAAATTCCCTTGCTTCACATGTCCAAGATTTTAAATCTCATTCTTCACGTTTGCTTTCCGTTGATTTATATTTTAAAGGTAACGTTAAATTTCGTATATTTGTTATTTATATCCCTCTCCCTGCTGAGAGTGTTTTGCGCTCTGACACTATTGATTTGCTTATTCAACAACTTACCCTCACCAAACAATCTGGTTTTCATCATGCTGTTTGTAGCGATTTTAATATGCATTTAGACAAATAGTATCATATATATTTTAATCAACCCCAAATTGCCTCGAAATATATTCACCGATTATTTTTTCATCTCCTTTCTCATGGATATGAAGATTGTACTCCTATTAATTTTTTTAACTCCTTAGGTACCTTTCATCGCAATGACCTAGTTACTCGTGTTGATTATGTATGGTCCTGCCCTCTTCTCAAAGGATTCGCTCTCACTGCTTACATTTTTGATGCTCAAGACATTTGCACTTCTGATCATAACCCTGTCATTACATATTATGATATGTCTTTGCTTATTGCCTCCACCAAATTGGCTCGCGCTCGACAACTTAAGCGCCAGACCCGTCGTGTCTTCAAATTTGACTCTGTTACTGACTCTCAATGGACGGATTTTACTGACTATGCTGATAATTTATGTGATGCTTCTCCTTCAACCTTTTTCTCTTGGCATATCAATCAAATGTGTGAATATCTCCAATCACGAATCCTTAAAGCCATCAACGCTACTTTACCTTCTTCTACCGTTGGCAACAATTATACTCCTAAGGTCCCTAAAGATCTGGAAATTTTAACTCAACATTATCGGTTTCTAAATCGCCTTATGCATTCAATACGCCCAGTGATGTGCTTGGAAGGCTTCCAATGACTTTTTGTTGGAATTGGAAGGCCTGTTGGAAGATTTGGAAGTATTGGAAGATTTCAATCTTCCAATAGGTCATGTGCATTGGAAGCTTCCAATCAAAATTTTGTACTATTGGAATTGGCTATTGGAAGATCAATACCGCTTCCAATGCTTCCAATACTATTTCGGTAATAGTACAATAAAAAAATTTAATCAACACGTCATTTAATCATCTTTTTCTCACGCTTTCTAAAATGAGTACTAAAAGAAAATATAAACCAAAAAATCATCGTTTAACACAATATATAAAAGTGCTTGGCAAACAAAATAGTTGGAATAATTATGCTGTTTGTCTTGCATGTTCTGAAAATTTAGAAGAGAACGAACTGTCAAAGCTTACATTTACAAATAAAAAACCACAAGTAAAAAATCATTTAAAAAATTGTGCATTTTTTCGGAAAAAAATTGGTAGTCAGGAAGAAGTGGATGCTATTATTAATCTAACAGACAATGAAAGTGAGGAAATCGCAAAGAAAAAATGTTTAATAGCAGATTCAGATTCTGGTAAGATTGGAAGAGAAAAGGTGTTAAGATACTTGGAATCTATGCAAAGTAATCTTGATACTGTATTTTTTAAAACAATAGAAGGAGAAATTTCTTCAGCTCGATCCTTTGCCTCAACATCAACAACGTCATCTAAACGCCACCTTCATCCAGTTAAAACTGGTGATAATGTAATGGGAAATATTCTTGTTCAGACGCCTACAAAAAAAGAGCAACCTGTTTTTGAACGTCTTTTATTAAGAGTAACAGTATCAAATGGATTTCCATTTCAATGGATCGAAAATCAAGCAACATTGGATTTATTTGAGTTTTTAAATCCACACCTAATTTTACCAGGACGAAAAGTACTATCAAATCGTATATTGAATAATGAAACAGAAAGTGTAGATAAATTACGAAATGAAAAATTAAGTAATGATCAGATTGGTGTAACATTAGCGTTCGATGGATGGAAGAATGTATTAAATCAGCATATATTTGGATCATTATTTATTACATCTTCGGGTGAAATTTTAATATGGAAGGCATCAGATATTAGCAGTGAAAAAGAACGTATGATTGAAATAATTCCTAAAATTGAGGATTTAATTAAAGATGCAGGAGTTGACTTAGGTGCAAAAATAATTGCTATAATTTCAGATAGTGCAGCAGCTTATGCTGGAGCTCGGTAAGAATTAAGTAAATTTGATTTATAAACCATCTATAACGCATTTTATATTATTATTACTGAAAAATAACTCATATTTTTTTTTTATTCATCTTTTAGACGACGACTTCGGTTAGAATATCCTCATATTATTTTCTTACCATGTTTCGCACATCAATGTCAGTTAGCGATCTGTGATATCTTTAAAGAATCACCTACATTAAAAAGTGCATCAGCAAAAGCAATCACAGTATCAGCATATTTTAAAAATGGAAATAATAGCTATTTTATCGGTAAATTACGTGATATACAAAAAGAATTATATAATAAGTATTATTCAATTATGGTTCCATGCGAAACTAGGTGGAACAGCCATTTCTATTGTTTTAAAAGTTTAATTCGATCTAAACAGGCATTAAGGGTAATATAATTTTCTTAAATTTAATATTATTTGATTCATTCCATTTAGTTAATTTATTATTCTTATTAATATTCTTTAGAATTTGGCAATTCGGCATGAGCGTCCACAATCTACACCAGCAGAAGCAAGTACTTCAACATCAAATAATACCAATGAAATTTATTTGAATAAAGACATTTGTAAAATTCTTCTTGATAATGATTGGTGGAATACAATAGAATCTTTACAAGAAGTTTTATTACCTTATTGTGGCGTTTTAAATAAGCTTCAAAGTGACAAAGCACGTCTTTTTGAATTACTTCATGCATTAGGATATTTTATTCAGTTTTGGAATCAGTTTCCAAATATTGAATTAGGTGAAAAAATGATAGAACGATTAGAAAAATGGTGGAATCAATGGGAGCAGCCATTACTTTTGCTTTCATTTATGCTCCATCCAAAGTATCGGCTTACATATTTCAATCCTAGTATTGAAAATTTGTCATTTACTACATTGGGACGCTATTTAACATATTATTATAAGGCGTGGTTTCAGAAAAGACCAACCCGTTTATTGTTAGATTTTGAGGATTATCGCCAAAAAAATGAACCATTTGATGATGAAACTTTTGGACAATTTGGTGGTGATGTATTCAAGTTCTGGAAGTATATTGAAGGTGATTATAAAGAATTAGCCAGTATTGCTCTAAGAATTTTCGGAATCTGTGTAAATGCTGCTTCAGTAGAACGCATGTGGTCTTCCATGGGATTTTTGCATACGAATCGTCGTAACCAATTGAATGTAAGTTCTATTAATAAATTTTAATAATAGTTATTTAAAATTTGCTAATTTAATTAATTTTTTTAGAATGACAAAGTTTTATCAATGAGTAAACTTCGTGCATCTATTAATTTCTCACTTAGGAAAAAAGAATTGCAAAAAAATGAAGCAGAGTTTTTTGATTTAAATGCTAAACCGGTTGATGATTCTGCAGAAAATTTACAACAAAATCCTATAGATGATGAAGAAATTACTGGAGATGAAAATATTATAACTTCTGAGCGTTGGGAAAATGAACTTGCTGAATGTGAATCAATGTTAATAGAAGAAGAGATATCCCGATTGGAAGAAGAAGAAGCCTTAAGAGATAATCCAGGAAGTTTGAGAGGTGACCTTTTGACAGAATATACACATCCGGCAATTGATACTAGGGCAAAATGGGATCTTAAAACTTTATTTAGTTCTGTTATTGATATTCCTAAATACTTATCAAACGAATCAATTTAAATAATAATGTTTGTTTTTTCCCATTATTTGTAACAGTTTATATATAACATAATTTACTAAATAAAATTTAGTTGCTCAAACTTTTAAATGTATATTTTTAAAGTTTTATTAATAAATGTCAATAAATATTTCTATTGGATAAAAAATATGTCACGTGAATTAAGTGCTTCCAATCTTCCAATAGAAATCTATTGGCGTTGGAAGGTTTGGAATTGGAAGAATTGGAAGATTCCAATAGCTTCCAATCTTCCAACGCACATCACTGAATACGCCTATTGCGTAAATATCCTTCAACTTATTCTGTTGCTCACAATTATAAATGGTCTATTCACTTGCATAGACTTCAAAACATTCTTCAATTGTATAAGAAAGTGTTCACTTCTATTCCCACCTTGCCTTCTTCTCTTTCATCATGTCGACAAGATAACTTCAAGTCACTTCTTGATACTTTATCTAATATCTCAAAATCCTTACGAGGACTTCATTTATTACAAGAAAAAGAATTTCAAGACTCCTCCATTCGAGCTCACTTGGACGATAGAAACAATAATTTCGAGACTGACCTTTCCTCCTTTATTGATTCAGCGCTCTCTCGTACTCATCGCCATATTACTTTAGACCGTGTCTTTATTGACCATCCTACTCAGCCTCAGTTATTAACTGATCCTAAGACCATAGATGATGCTGTTGTTAACCATTTCCAAAACTTTGTTCCGATAAAGTCCACTCCCCCGGTATCTATCGAAACTCTACCCGATAGATGGTCTTCTGCCTATCGACCTATAGATGATGTGTCATCCTCCATCTATGATTCTTTAATGAATCCTCCTACCCTTGATGAATGGTTATCCATCGTTTCTTCCACCCCTAATGGGAAAGCCTCTGGTCCTTCCATGATTACCTATGAAATGCTCAAACACCTTGGAACTCGTACCTCGGCTTTGCTCCTCATTTTAATTCAAGCTTGCCTTTCCAAAGCTGATATTCCCGACTTATGGTGACAAGCAATGGTTTTTCCCATTCCCAAGCCTCACGAATGGAAGTGTCAATTAAAAAATACTCGCCCTATTACTTTACTTGAAGTGATTAGAAAATCTCTTGTCAAACTTTTTTATAATCGCCTTTCTGCTATTATGCTTCACATGATGTTCTTAAAGGTGGTAACTTCGCTGGTCTTCCTGGTAGTTCTTGCCACGACCCTATCATTACTCTAAAATCTATTATCCATGATGCTGATATCAACAAAAATCCACTTTGGATTCTTTCCCAAGATATCTCTAAAGCTTTTGACTCGGTCGATCTGACAATGCTACGTTTTGCTCTAGAACGTATACGTCTTCCTGCTTCTGCTGTTAAGTTTATCCTTTCACTTTTCACGAAGCGCACTAATCGCGTTTTCACTGCTCATGGATCTACGCCTGCTTATAGGGTTCGCATTGGTATTGACCAAGGCGAAGTTATTTCTCCTCTTTTATGGGTTATTTATATTGATCCCTTGCTTACTGTTTTGAAGAACGAAATGATAGACCCCTATGTTCTTTCTACACCATCTTTAATTGGTTCTTTAAGTCCTTCTCCTGATATGAAGATTAATAATTTAGTATTTATGGATGACTCTACTCTTATTTCCTCGTCAAAAGCTGGCATGGAATTTATGTTATCCATTACTGAAGAATTCTATCAGATTAATAACACTTCTGCCAATCATAACAAATATGTGTTAATTACAAATTCGTTGCCCTTGACTTCGAATTCTTCTTTATTTCCTATTACTTTTAATTTAGATTTATCATCTTTAAATAGTGTTCCTTCTATCACTATTATCCCAATTCCCATGACAACTTCTTTCCGTTTTTTAGGTGTTTGGTTCAACATTAAAAGCTCCCGTGATTTTGTCAAAAAACAACTCAAACACGAATGCTGCTCCTTTGCTGCAACCATTCGACCCGCAAAGCTTTCCTCCAAACAAGTTGTGTATTTACATAATGCTGTTCTTATACTGAAACTCGAATACCGGATGCAACATTTGCAAATTGAATACGGCGTAATATTACAAAAATTTACGCCTGCGAAATACTCCGTAAATTTACATGACCTTCGAAAAATTACGCAACAGTAATATTTCGTAATTTCAACGCAATATTTTGTAAGTTTACGCGTAATATTTCGTAGAATTACAGTGTAATATTGCCATGTATGTAAATTTTACATCGTAGAATTTCTTAGATTTACGGTGCAATATTTTGAAACTTTTCGAAAATGTAATATTTCATAATTTTACGTCATGGGATTTTCGTAGGTTTACGGGTGCAATATTTCGAAACTTTTCGAAATGTAATAAATATTTCGTAATTTTACGTTGTAGGATTTTCGTAGGTTTACGGGTGCAATATTTCGAAACTTTTCGAAAGTGTAATATTTCATAATTTTACGTCGTAGGATTTTCGTAGGTTTACGGGTGCAATATTTCGAAACTTTTCGAAAATGTAATATTTCGTAATTTTACGTCGTAGGATTTCGTAGGTTTACGGTATAATATTTCGAAACTTTTCTGAAGGTATAATATTTCGTAATTTTACATCGCAGAATTTCGTAGGTTTACGGTATAATATTTCGAAACTTTTCCGAAAGTATAACATTTCATAATTTTACATCGCAGAATTTTGCAGGTTTACGGTACAATATTTCGAAACTTTTCCAAAATATTATTATTTCGCGAACTTTTTTCACAAATTCAAGTGATTAATATATGTAATTACAAAATAATATTTTTCACTGTAACTTACACGTAATATTTTATAAATTTATGTAATTTTTGTATTTTTATTCAAAATATAGCTACAATAAATAATTTGTATTTAAAACTATCATAATATTGCGTTCAATCTCGTCAATAGAATTTTTTTAATCTTATTTGTCGCTCATCTTCATTTATTTGACTTTCGTTCTTTAACTTTTTATTTTTCAACTTCACTTCTATTTCATCTGTGATTAATATTTTGCTATATCTAATATTATAAAATAAAAGTCATTTGGATAACATTATTTGTTAATATCAAAAGGATGTGTTGTAAAAACAAATTGTTATTAAAACTTAACCTATAAACATAATTGTAATAAAGTCGTACGAACATTAACGAAATTATGAAGTACATACCTTCAGTCCTTTTACACTGCTACGTTGATAGCATGCGTTAAATTCATTTCTGCATCAACGAATATTACAAGATCAAAAGTTAGACCAACAGTTATCATTATGCGTGATTATTAATATTTTTTATAAAAAAAAAGTAAACTTACGAACATTAACGAAATTGTGAGGTACACTCCCCGGTAAAAAGTATCCGACCACCCTAAAAATTAAAAAATCTTAAAAAATTCAGTTGGCCCAACAATAAATTTATATTTACTTTACTAAAAATGACCAATTTTTTGAAATATTTTTATAGACCTAGATACAATGGCTTTCAAAACAATTGTGCAATTATTTTGTAAAATTTTTAAAATATATCAAGATATATTTAAGGTATTTTTGAGATTAAAATATTAAAATAATATCAAAGTTAATTATATTATAATAATAAAATAATAACAAAAACATTAAAAAATTATTGTGATATTATTTTAAGTTATTTTTATAGACCTAGATACAATACAATTACAAAATAATAGCAAAAATATAATAAAAACATTTTGATGTATTAAATGTATTTTTATAGTATTTTAAAATTATTACAAAATCATTTCAAAAAATTGGCCATTTTTAGTAAAGTATTTTAAAAGTTTGAGACATGAGACACTTTTTTAAAAGTGTTTTTTTAGCTTAATTATTAGTAAAAATTGGCGGACATTTTTAATTCTAAAAATGGCAAAATTCTTAACTTTTTAACTAGAGCAGTTACGGCCAAATGAATTCCAGAAATCAATTCTTTGACTAAAAAATAGCTTATGTTTAAAAAATCAGAAAGATTGGACTGGTAGTTGCCGAAAAATCCACCACTGAAGATCATAATTTTTATATGTAAAAACGGTAAAATCACCATTTTTGCCAAATTTTAGTATAAAAATTATGATCTTCAGTGGTGGATTTTTCGGCAACTACCAGTCCAATCTTTCTGATTTTTTAAACATAAGCTACTTTTTAGTCAAAGAATTGATTTCTGGAATTCATTTGGCCGTAACTGCTCTAGTTAAAAAGTTAAGAATTTTGCCATTTTTAGAATTAAAAATGTCCGCCAATTTTTACTAATAATTAAGCTAAAAAAACACTTTTAAAAAAGTGTCTCATGTCTCAAACTTTTAAAATAAATATAAATTTATTGTTGGGCCAACTGAATTTTTTAAGATTTTTTAATTTTTAGGGTGGTCGGATACTTTTTACCGGGGAGTGTACATACCTTCCACTCCTTCTACACTATTACGTTGAGAACATGCGTTAAATTCATCTCTACATCAAACAAACATTACAAGTTCAAAAAGTTGGACCAAACAGTTGTGATTATTATTAAAAAGTCGTAAACATACGAACATTAACGAAATTAAGGAATACATACCTTCCATCCCTTCTACACTATTACGTTGGGAGCACGCGTTAACTTTATTTCTACAAGTTCAAAAGGTTAAACCAACAGTTTCAATATGCGTGATTATTAATATTTTTTATAAAAAAGACGTAAACATACAAACATTAATGAAATCGTGAAGTATATACCTTCCATTTCTTCTACACTACTACGTTGAGAGCGTTAAATTCATCTCTACATCAAACAAACATTACAAGTTCAAAAAGTTGGACCAAACAGTTGTGATTATTATTAAAAAGTCGTAAACATACGAACATTAACGAAATTAAGGAATACATACCTTCTATCCCTTCTACACTATTACGTTAAGAGCACGCGTTAACTTTATTTCTATAAGTTCAAAAAGTTAAACTAACAGTTTCAATATGCGTGATTATAAATATTTTTTATAAAAAAGACGTAAACATACGAACATTAACGAAATCGTGAAGTACATACCTTCCATTCCTTCTACACTACTACGTCAAACAAACAATTACAAGTTCAAAAAGTTGGACCAACAGTTGTGATTATTATTAAAAAGTCGTAAACCTACGAACATTAACGAAATTAAGGAATATATACCTTCCATCTCTTCTACACTATTACGTTGAGAGCACGCGTTAACTTTATTTCTACAAGTTCAAAAAGTTAAACCAACAGTTTCAATATGCGTGATTATTAATATTTTTTATAAAAAAAGACGTAAACATACGAACATTAACGAAATCGTGAAGTACATACCTTCCATTCCTTTTACACTACTACGTTGAGAGCGTTAAATTCATTTCTGCATCAACGAATATTCAAGTTCAATAAGTTGGGCCAACAGTTATCATTTTATGTGATTATTAATATTTTTATAAAAAAGACGTAAACATACGAACATTAACGAAATTATAAAGTACAAATACCTTCCATTCCTTCTACACTACTACATTGAAAGCACGCGTTAACTTTATTTCTACAAGTTCAAAAAGTTAAACCAACAGTTCATTATGCGTGATTATTAATATTTTTTATAAAAAAGATGTAAACACATTAACGAAATTACAAAGTACAAATACCTTCCATTCCTTCTACACTACTACATTGAGAGCATGCGTTAATTTTATTTTTACTTTATAAGTTCAAAAGTTAGACCAACAGTTATAATTATTAATATTGTATAAAATAGTTAAATTATGGAGTATAAATACTTTCCATACCTTTACCATTATATTGTACGCAAAACTTTCCATGAACAATTATTAATATTATGAAATAGTCGTAAACCTACAAATATTAATGAAATTATGAAATATAAATAACTTCCATACTTCTACTATATTGAAAGTACGCGTTCATTTTTCCAGCAGCTGTTGCAAAGCTTTTTCATGTATAATTTATTAATATTATAAATATTCATAAAGCCTATGAATATATATAAATACTTTCCATGATACTTCTGCTAGTCTTCTGCTACGCAAATGTACAATGAGCGGTCCTTGCAAAATAGAGCATATAGAGAATATTAAGTTTGTTTATTTAATTCGTGTTTAGCTATTTTTAGATGATCACATGAACACATGTATATGCCATAATAGGTTAATTTATCAAATTTATTAGATTTATAAAATTAATTCGTAATCTGTGAGTCAAATTATATGATTTTGGTAGAGTCCTAAAGAATTCTGACCTCGACTAAATCAAATTGAAATCAGATTTTGATCTATTAAAAAAAAAATTCTTGCATGATAAATATAAAATTAAGAGAAATATGCATGACGTGTTGATAATATATACTATATAAATAATATAACAAATAACTAGAGGTTAATTTGTAACACTTTTCACAAATTTATAATTTCTTATGGTCGGCACTTGGCATCAGACTTGATAGAAATAAATTTAACTTTCCAAATATTGCGAAAGAGGAACAAAAAAATGAATTTTAACAAAATTGATAAATTTTGTGCGATCAAATTCAAAATAATTTTGTGTTTCATGGATAAAAATTCTTTTATTTGTTTAACAGTTATCAGCCAAATGAGAAAAACTCAAATTAATAAAATTTTATATATAAATTAATCACAAAAACGTAAAATTTATTGATTTTTTTTTGTTTTTTGAAGAGAGATGCTCTTTTAAATGATTATCAAATAAATTTAATTTATAAAATTTAGAGGAGTGGGGGTATTTTTTTTTTGAAATTGTACATATCAATTACTAATTCGTAATATTATATATATTATTAATATATTCACCAGTCCTGCCAAACCAATAAAAAAAATAATAAATTTATTAAAACAAATAAACATATATATAATTATCTTATGCATATAATAAAATTCACCTTATTATACATCATCACATCATCATCTTCATCATCTTCAGTTTCATTTCCACTTTCTTCTTCCTCATAGCTATTATCTTCAAAATCAGAATAATTTATGCCCGTTTGATTATTGATTTTTTTCTTTAAAGAATAATATGATTGATTAGCCATGAAATGATATTTTATTAAATACTACTACAAAATTACAAACTTACTAAAAATTTTTTAACTTTTTGTTTCATGATATTCTTTTTCAACATTATTTCGTCATGATTTGGGTTCAAAATTGTTGAGCAGATCGCAAGAACATATGCGATTTCTGCATTAGAATGGTCATTTTGGAGGACTCCGCTCACTAAAACAATCGAAGAATTTTTGTCCTTGGGATTCATCTTTGTAAACAGGCTTTCATAACAACTTTTAACCTCGGGTTTTCTTTTTCATTTTGCAATTTCAGACGGCCCGGCATTTGTGTTTATAGGTGGTAAACGGGATCCGAATATAGAAAAAATAGCCTCCCTTGATTTTGAGGACAATGTTCCTCTTACGGACCGTACTTGTTTTGTTAACTACGAAGAAAGTTAATACTTAATATTTTATTTTATTTTATTAAACATTTTGTTACTATCGAATAAAGACTTACTTGTTTATGTATATTCTCGTTGTAAAACGAGATCCAATCGTCTTCAGTAAAATTAGAGAAAAAACTTGCATGGTTCAGTGATAAATATCCTTCAACCGCTCCACAACATTCATCTTTTGTTGGGTAAATCGATACTTTTATTAATAATTTCGAAACATTTTTCACAACATCCTAAAATTAGTTGAAATTCAAAATAATTAGAATGTAAATAAATAATAAAACTAAATATTTCAAAGATATTCTTACCGCTATGAATGATTCTTTAACGCTTGATGTCAAATTTATTTTATCAGAAAGTAAAGTTTTTAACTCGGATTTAAACTCTTGTATTTCTTTACTTAAAGTATCGATTTTATTTTCAATCTTTGTTAATCGATCTACCACAATTACAATAAATATTAATTAATTACAAGATAATTTTATTAATTTCTTAAATATTTGCGAATACCTTCAATTTTTGAATTTACAGGAAGCCATTTCTTAGTCTGAGTAACATAAATTTCGTCATTGATGGTTTCGTTGGTGTTGATGTTGGTTTTACTGCTGTTGCTTCTACTTCTGATTCGGCCTCTATCACTGCGCTTATGATTCCCTTCGATTAGCAATTCCTCAATTTTCTTACGAGAGGATTCTCTCAATTTATTTCCTGATTCCATAATGATACTTTTGAAAAATGGGATTTCTTACAATTTAAGAAAAAAAGAAATATTTCTGAAGGAAAAAAATTGACCATTATTTATGAAAAAAAAAAACTCTTTAAACCCAAATCAAGCAATTTTTCGTACCAGTCATTAACAGAAACTTTCGAATACTCAATAATTACATCATGCAAATTTTCGTACCAGTCATTAAGCAGAACCGCAGAAACTCTCTTAGTAATAATTATGTCAGTTGAGGAAATAAAAACATATACACATGAACATAAGGATAAATTCGCATAATTACTCATTATTCTAAACCAGAAAAAGAAACTTTCTTAGTAATAATTATGTCAGTTGAGGAAATAAAAACAAATGCACGTGAACATAAGGATAAATTCACATAATTTCGATTACTTACTCATTATTCTAAACCAGGTAATTTTTTCGTACCAGTCATTAAAGTAGAACCGCAGAAACTTTCTTAGTAATAATTATGTCAGTTGAGGAAATAAAAACACGCACGTGAACATAAGGATAATTTCGATTACTTACTCATTATTCTAAACTAGGCGTACCAGTCATTAAAGCAGTAACCGCAGAAACCTTCGAATATTCAATAATTATATCACTTTATATGGAAATAAATAATTACGCGTGAACATGAGTTTTTTCCTTGTTATTATTATGGATAGAACCGCATGATTTCGATACTTACTCATTATACTAAACCAAGCAATTTTTCGACAAGTCATTAAAGTAGAATCCGCAGGAACCTTGAACCTTCGAATATTTAATAATTATATCATTGTTATATCATATATGGAAATAAAACATAAACACGTGAACATGAGTTTTATTATTATGGATAGAAATTCGCATGATTTCGATACTTACTCATTATACTAAACTAAGCAATTTTTCGTACAAGTCATTAAAGTAGAATTTGCAGGAACTGCAGAAACCTTCGCATACTTTGTAGTAATAATTATGTCAGTCGTATCTTACATGGAAACAAATAAACATTAAAGTTTTTCTTTGCACGATAAAAAATTTGTATAATTTCGAACATAAGCATGCATACACAGAATAAAAAAATCTAATGATACCACTCCTGAGTGAAATAAAATTCCAACTCGATATATATTAGTCAGGGTTGTTTGATCAGCATTTTTGATATTAGTTGGTGTGATCGATCAGACAATGAACTCCAGTCTAACCAATAAAAAATAGAACAATTTACGAATCAATTGTAACTATGAATTTTAACAAAATTACGATCAAATTCAAAATAATTTTTTGTGTTTCATGTATAAAAATTCTTTTATTTGTTTAACAGTTATCAGCCAAATGAGAAAACTCAAATTAATAAAATTTTATATACAAATTAATCGCAAAAACGTAAAATTTTATTGATTTGTTTTTTGAAGGAGATGCTCTTTTAAATGATTATCAAATAAATGTAATTTATAAAATTTAGAAGAGTGGGGGCATTTTTTTTTTTGAAATTATACATATCAATTACTAATTCGTAATATTTGTTATATTATTAATATATTCACCAGTCCTACCAAACCAATAAAAAAAATAATAAATTTATTAAAAAAAATAAACATATATATAATTATCTTATGCATATAAAATTCACCTTATTATACATCATCTTCTTCATCATCTTCAGTTTCATTTCCACCTTCTTCTTCCTCATAGTTATTATCTTCAAAATCGGAATATTTTATGGCCGTTTGATTATTGATTTTTTCCTTTAAAGAATAATATGATTGATTAGCCATGAAATGATATTTTATTAAATACTACTACAAAATTACAAACTTGCTAAAAATTTTTTAACCTTTTGTTTCATGATATTCTTTTTCAACATTATTTCGTCATGATGTGGGTTCAAAATTGTTGAGCAGGTCGCAAGAACATATGCGAGTTCTGCATTAGAATT
Organism: Rhizophagus irregularis; assembly: GCF_026210795.1. NCBI lineage: Eukaryota > Fungi > Glomeromycota > Glomeromycetes > Glomerales > Glomeraceae > Rhizophagus > Rhizophagus irregularis. Next base: position 1,916,867 of record NC_089433.1, read on the forward strand.
GCCACCTTGGAGAACTCTGTCAATAACGCTTGCTAAAACAATTGAAGAATTTTTGTCCTTGGGATTCATTTTTTTGAACAGGCCTTCAAAACAATCTTTAACTTCAGATTTTCTTTTCCATTTTGCTACTTCAGACGGCCCGGCATTTGTGTTTATAGGTGGTAAACGGGATCCGAATATAGAAAAAATAGCCTCCATTGATTTCAAGGACAATGTTCTTCTTATGGACCGTACTTGTTTTATTAACTTTACGAAGAAAGTTAAAGTTAATACTTAATATTTTATTTATTTTATTAAACATTTTGTTATCGAATAAGGACTTACTTGTTTATGTATATTCTCGTTATAATACGCGATCCAATCGTCTTCAGTAAAATTAGAGAAAAAACTCGCATGGTTCAGTATTAAATATCCTTCAACCGCTCCATAACATTCATCTTTTGTTGGGTAAATTGATACTTTTATTAATAATTTCAAAACATTTTTCACAACATCCTAAAATTAGTCGAAATTCAAAATAATTAGAATGTAAATAAATAATAAAACTAAATATTTCAAAGATATTCCTACCACTATGAATGATTCTTTAACGCTTGATGACAAATTTATTTTATCAGAAAGTAAAGTTTTTAACTCGGATTTAAACTCGTGTATTTTTTTACTTAAAGTATCAATTTTATTTTCAATCTTTGTTAATCGATCTACCATAATTATAATAAATATTAATTATAAGATAATTTTATTAATTTCTTAAATATTTGCGAATACCTTCAATTTTTGAATTTGCAGGAAGCCATCTCTTAGTTTGAAGAATGCTAACTTCGTCATTAATGGTTTCGTTGGTGTTGATGTTGGTTTGTTTCTGCTTCGGCTTTGGCTTCTATCACTGCGCTTATGATTCCCTTCGATTAGCAATTCCTCAATTTTCTTACGAGAGGACTCTCTCAATTTATTTCCTGATTCCATAATGATACTTTTGAAAAAGTGGGATTTCTTACAATTTAAGAAAAAAAAATATTTCTGAAGGAAAAAAATTGACCATTATTTATGAAAAAAAAAACTCTTTAAACCCAAATCAAGCAATTTTTCGTACCAGTCATTAACAGAAACTTTCGAATACTCAATAATTACATCATGCAAATTTTCGTACCAGTCATTAAGCAGAACCGCAGAAACTCTCTTAGTAATAATTATGTCAGTTGAGGAAATAAAAACATATACATATGAACATAAGGATAAATTCGCATAATTACTCATTATTCTAAACCAGGAAAAGAAACTTTCTTAGTAATAATTATGTCAGTTGAGGAAATAAAAACAAATGCACGTGAACATAAGGATAAATTCACATAATTTCGATTACTTACTCATTATTCTAAACCAGGTAATTTTTTCGTACCAGTCATTAAAGTAGAACCGCAGAAACTTTTTTAGTAATAATTATGTCAGTTGAAAAAATAAAAACACGCACGTGAACATAAGGATAATTTCGATTACTTACTCATTATTCTAAACCAGGCGTACCAGTCATTAAAGCAGTAACCGCAGAAACCTTCGAATATTCAATAATTATATCACTTTATATGGAAATAAATAATTACGCGTGAACATGAGTTTTTTCCTTGTTATTATTATGGATAGAACCGCATGATTTCGATACTTACTCATTATACTAAACCAAGCAATTTTTCGACAAGTCATTAAAGTAGAATCCGCAGGAACCTTAAACCTTCGAATATTTAATAATTATATCATTGTTATATCATATATGGAAATAAAACATAAACACGTGAACATGAGTTTTATTATTATGGATAGAAATTCGCATGATTTCGATACTTACTTATTATACTAAACCAAGCAATTTTTCGTACAAGTCATTAAAGTAGAATTCGCAGAAACTGCAGAAACCTTCGCATACTTAGTAGTAATAATTATGTCAGTCGTATCTTACATGGAAACAATAAACATTAAAGTTTTTCTTTGTACGATAAAAAATTTATATAATTTCGAAAACATAAGCATGCATACACATTATAAAAAATCTAATGATACACTCCTGAGTGAAATAAAATTCCAACTCATTATATATTAGTCAGGGTTGTTTGATCAGCATTTTTTGATCACGAATTTATTAGTTGGTGTGACCGATCAGACAATGAACTCCAGTCTAACCAATAAAAAATAGAACAATTTTACACATTCAATTGTAACTATGAATTTTAACAAAATTGCGATCAAATTCAAAATAATTTTTTGTGTTTCATATATAAAAATTCTTTATTGTTTAACAGTTATCAGCCAAATGAGAAAAACTCAAATTAATAAAATTTTATATACAAATTAATCACAAAAACGTAAAATTTATTGATTTGTTTTTTGAAGGAGATGCTCTTTTAAATGACATATCAATTACTAATTCGTAATATTATATTATTAATATGAATTCACCAGTCCTGCCAAACCAATAAAAAAAAATAATAAATTTATTAAAACAAATAAACATATATATAATTATCTTATGCATATAATAAAATTTACCTTATTATACATCATCTTCTTCATCATCTTCAGTTTCATTTCCACTTTCTTCTTCCTCATAGTTATTATCTTCAAAATCGGAATAAATTATGACCGTTTGACTATTGATTTTTTTCTTTAAAGATAATATGATTAGCCATGAAATCTTATTTTATTAAATACTACTATAAAATTACAAACTTACTAAAAATTTTTTAACTTTTTGTTTCATGATATTCTTTTTCAACATTATTTCGTTATGATTTGAGTTCAAAATTGTTGAGCAGATCGCAAGAATATATGCAAGTTCTGCATTAGAATGGCCATTTTGGAGGACTTTGTCAATAACGCTTGTTAAAACAATCGAAGAATTTTTGTTTTTGGGATTCATTTTTTTGAACAAGCCTTCAAAACAACTTTTAACCTCGGGTTTTTTTTTCCATTTTGCAATTTCAGATGGCCCGGCATTTGTGTTTATAGGTGGTAAACGGGATCTGAATATAGAAAAAATAGCCTCCCTTGATTTCGAGGACAATGTTCCTCTTACGGACCGTACTTGTTTTGTTAACTACGAAGAAAGTTAATACTTAATATTTTATTTTATTTTATTAAACATTTTGTTATCAAATAAGGACTTACTTGTTTATGTATATTCTCGTTGTAAAACGAGATCCAATCGTCTTCAGTAAAATTAGAGAAAAAACTCGCATGGTTCAGTGATAAATATCCTTCAACCGCTCCACAACATTCATCTTTTGTTGGGTAAATCGATACTTTTATTAATAATTTCGAAACATTTTTCACAACATCCTAAAATTAGTCGAAATTCAAAATAATTAGAATGTAAATAAATAATAAAATTAAATATTTTAAAGATATTTTTACCGCTATGAATGATTCTTTAACACTTGATGACAAATTTATTTTATCAGAAAGTAAAGTTTTTAACTCGGATTTAAACTCTTGTATTTCTTCACTTAAAGTATCGATTTTATTTTCAATCTTTGTTAATCGATCTACCATAATTACAATAAATATTAATTACAAGATAATTTTATTAATTCCTTAAATATTTGCGAATACCTTCAATTTTTGAATTTGCAGGAAGCCATCTCTTAGTTTGAAGAACGTTAATTTCGTCATTGATGGTTTCGCTGGTGTTGATGTTAGTTTTACTGCTGTTGTTTCTGCTTCGGCTTTGGCTTCTATCACTGCACTTATGATTCCCTTCGATTAGCAATTCCTCAATTTTCTTACGAGAAGATTCTCTCAATTTATTTCCTGATTCCATAATGATACTTTTGAAAAAGTGGGATTTCTTACAATTTAAGAAAAAAAAATATTTCTGAAGGAAAAAAATTGACCATTATTTATGAAAAAAAAAACTCTTTAAACCCAAATCAAGCAATTTTTCGTACCAGTCATTAACAGAAACTTTCGAATACTCAATAATTACATCATGCAAATTTTCGTACCAGTCATTAAGCAGAACCGCAGAAACTCTCTTAGTAATATTTATGTCAGTTGAGGAAATAAAAACATATACACATGAACATAAGGATAAATTCGCATAATTACTCATTATTCTAAACCAGGAAAAGAAACTTTCTTAGTAATAATTATGTCAGACGAGGAAATAAAAACAAATGCACGTGAACATAAGGATAAATCGCATAATTACTCATTATTCTAAACCAGGAAATTTTTTCGTACAATTCGCATAATTACTCATTATTCTAAACCAAGCAAAGAAACTTTCTTAGTAATAATTATGTCAGTTGAGGAAATAAAAACAAATGCACGTGAACATAAGGATAAATTCACATAATTTCGATTACTTACTCATTATTCTAAACCAGGTAATTTTTTCGTACCAGTCATTAAAGTAGAACTGCAGAAACTTTCTTAGTAATAATTATGTCAGTTGAGGAAATAAAAACACGCACGTGAACATAAGGATAATTTCGATTACTTACTCATTATTCTAAACCAGGCGTACCAGTCATTAAAGCAGTAACCGCAGAAACCTTCGAATATTCAATAATTATATCACTTTATATGGAAATAAATAATTACGCGTGAACATGAGTTTTTCCTTGTTATTATTATGGATAGAATCGCATGATTTCGATACTTACTCATTATACTAAACCAAGCAATTTTTCGACAAGTCATTAAAGTAGAATCCGCAGGAACCTTAACCTTCGAATATTTAATAATTATATCATTGTTATATCATATATGGAAATAAAACATAAACACGTGAACATGAGTTTTATTATTATGGATAGAACCACATGATTTCGATACTTACACATTATACTAAACCAAGCAATTTTTCGACAAGTCATTAAAGTAGAATCCGCAGGAACCTTGAACCTTCGAATATTTAATAATTATATCATTGTTATATCATATATGGAAATAAAACATAAATACGTGAACATGAGTTTTATTATTATGGATAGAAATTCGCATGATTTCGATACTTACTCATTATAGTACTAAAAAAACTTAGCAATTTTTCGTACAAGTCATTAAAGTAGAATTCGCAGGAACCTTGAACCTTCGAATATTTAATAATTATATCATTGTTATATCATATATGGAAATAAAACATAAACACGTGAACATGAGTTTTATTATTATGGATAGAAATTCGCATGATTTCAATACTTACTCATTATACTAAACTAAGCAATTTTTCGTACAAGTAATTAAAGTAGAATTTGCAGGAACTGCAGAAACCTTCGCATACTTAGTAGTAATAATTATGTCAGTCGTATCTTGCATGGAAACAATAAACATTAAAGTTTTTCTTTGTACGATAAAAAATTTGTATAATTTCGAAAACATAAGCATGCATACACAAAATAAAAAATCTAATGATACCACTTCTGAGTGAAATAAAATTCCAACTCATTATATATTAGTCAGGGTTGTTTGATCAGCATTTTTTGATCACGAATTTATTAGTTGGTATAACCGATCAGACATGAACAGTCTAACCAATAAAAATAGAACAATTTACGCATTCAACCGTAACTTTACGGAAATCCATAAAACTTACCTTATCAAAAAAGGAAAAGTAATAGTCATATTTTAGATTTGTAACGTTATACAAGATATTAGTATCGCTGTCGTTAAATATAATAAACTTTATTAAAATATGTATTTATTTACAAAATATTCATTTGTTTTATTAAACTGGGGTACTATATGTACGATATCTTGTATTGCTTCTATATCAATAAAGTTATAGATTTCAGTAATTTCTAGTAAGGGACACCCATAAAGATGTGGTTGATTTTGAAATTTGAAGTCATACCACTGAATTAATGCGAGATTTAATGGAATATTTTGATTCTTAAGTTCTATTTTCGCTATTAATAAAACCTTAATTTAAAAAATCATTTTTAAATTAGCAATATTATATAAATATGTAGTATCAAATCAATTAAAAAATTACCTGCCCGTAACAAATGCCTTGATCAGAAGCGTAATCAAATAATTCATCAGAATTCATACGAACAGACACATTACTATACCAAGGTCTGCCATAATAACTGTTAGTAGCACGCATTATTGCACCATTTTCTATTATAACTGATCTGTATATTGTCACTTGGCTTTCATTTGCAATACTTTCGTGATCCATATACAGATTTAAACATTCCAAAAAATTGTCAAATCCAGATCTCATTTTGTGGTCTATATTAGCCTGTTCTACAAAAAAATCATGGGCATCTTTTAATAGAAATTTGAAAAGTATTGCTGTAAATTTAAATATACGAGGGATAGTAGCTGAATTTGGTAATCGATGGGTTATATTTGTTATTGATTGTCGCCGAATCTATAAAAATTAATTTTTTTTAGAAATTTAACATAGTATTGTGTATTTTATATAAATAATATTTGCTATTTTCATTATTTGAACTTCAATATTTTTTTTATTACTTAATCGGTAGGGATTCTTAACGTATTCTTTGTGAAGACTTTCGTAAGTCTCCGTAGTATATCCATTAACTGCACCAAATGATCGAATCGAATCAATTATATGATATGCCCATGAATGCAGTTTTGGTAATTTTAACTCTGAGGGGGACATACATTGGAGAATTTTGATGAACATTTGAGACCAATTGTTTATAGATTCCTGAAATTATAATTTTAAGTATTAGTGGACAGGCGTTGTTTTATAATAATTATGTAGTACATACCCTAAATTTGGCCAAATCACTTTCTTTGAAATTTTCATATCGACTAATTGCATACATTTCATTCCAAGCTTCGTAAAGTTTTGCCAGATCTTCATTCTTTACAAAATTTTCATCATCCTCATTATTTACAAACAAATTGTCCACTACAAAAACCATTACTTTCATCAGATTGCGATACTCATTAGCTGTTAATCTGGCTATTGATTGTATGCCATTTGTAAAGATCTTCAAACCGGGAAATCTTGGTATTGTGGCTAATTGATGATCTACTTCATCAACTAAAGTTTTGCCACATTGCGCCCCTAAAAGTTTTTTCGTATAATCGATTTGATAATGAAAGAGGCCTAAATCGAGATGATGCATTCTATCAGGCACTGTGGCTTGATAGATATTTATATTACTTAATATAAATTAATAAAAATAAACTCATGTTAGTGTAATGCTTGTAATGCTTACGTGATTTGGTGAAATGGCTGGATGCCTAACAAATATTATGTAAACTTATGGCAAATTCCAAAAAAAATTAGATATATTTTCAATGCAAACGGAATTTCCTGAGTTTTGATTAAAATACTGCTGCATATTAACATGAGTTCGTGGTGTTATATCATCAATTTGTAAATTAAGATCAGCAAGATTGTCTCTTGTGACTAGACAAAAATGACAAGGATGTTTCGACATTGGTGATTTGTATGTAAGACAGTACGTTGCAGCTTCCGGCCAGTCAGATATTATAGCTGAAACTCTAGGATAAAACCAAATCATTTCGTTATTTAAAAATAGATTAATGCCATTTTTATTTAATTTTAATAAAGGGTCTAGTAACAATTCCAAAGATTTATGGAAGCATTCGCGAACAGCAATCTTAAATGTTTCAGACTTCCTTTCAGTAATATTATTAGATTTTAAGATCGGCAGATACGCTAATAATTGCTTTGCATCTTTCTTACACAGGTCGAAAAGTGAAAAATCAGGCATCAATCAGTCACCAATCGGTCACCAATCAGGTACCTGATTGGTGACTGATTGGTGCCTGATTGGCATTTTCGCCAAATACCGTCACCAATCAGGCAGTTTGCTAACTTTTGATCCAGTGATCAGAAAAGGATGAAATATAGCTCATTGGAATCGTCTCAACAAGACGAATCTAATGGTAGTAAAATCGCATCTCTAGGATTAATATTTGATGAGAAATTAAGTAAAATATAAAAATGAAAATGTATTATTTATATTTTATTTAATTTTTTATTAACTATTAATCCTAGAGATGCGATTTTACTACCATTAGATTCGTCTTGTTGAGACGATTCCAATGAGCTATATTTCATCTTTTTCTGATCACTGGATCAAAAGTTAGTAAACTGCCTGATTGGTGACGGTATTTGGCGAAAATGCCAATCAGTCACCAATCAGTCACCAATCAGTCACCAATCAGCTACCTGATTGGTGACTGATTGGTGCCTGATTTTTCACTTTTCGACCTGTGTTATTACGCCTCCAATTTTTAATATTACCAATAGACAAGTAAATGGGATGGAGTTGACTTTTTCCTAGTGTGTCAACATTTGTAGCGTCAGAATATAATATTAAAGATAAAAGCCTGGCACCAGGTGGCAGGAATTTTTCCGCATTTTCCCACCATATCCCAGTATTTTGTTCGCTAAACTCCCTTTCACCGTTATGCTTTAAGTTTATATGAAGATTAGTAAATATCCTATGATATTAAGTTGTATATTTCATACGAAAGTATAAATAATTACCTCAACTTTCTCAAAAGTTAACGCAAAATTTTGTGATATGTCCGAAATTGACAAAATATTTTTTATACAGTTTATTAAAGACTGATGATAAAGAAAATACTCATTATTATTATAATTCATTATACTAGTTTTAGTATAATTTAAATTTGGTAGTTTCATATTATCCATATATTTGCGGCCTTGTTCGATAGATCTTGGAAGAGGTGATTTATCTAAATTTGCATGTTTATTAAAGAATTTAATTATAGCATTTCCTGTTGCATTGTTAAGTTTATGTTTCGTAACTAATGCCATTAAATCACCATATGCTTCACTTGGGTAATTAACATTAATTTCTGGTTTGGATTTTTCTTCATTCAATTCTGAATCAGAATCTTCCAAGATATTTTCAAAGACATTTTCATTTTCATCGTGGTCTATTTCTTCTATATTTTGATCAATTTCACCAACCTCTGAAATTGACATCATACTTTGAAAACTCTGATTATTTATTTCCGAGTCTGTACTTTTATTATCAGAAAGATCTTCGCATGAATCTTCACGGACCATCTATAAAATTAATTATGTTAAAAAAGAAATTCAAAAAATTTTATAATTTCCTATTTTCTTTACCTCAATATCATGATTATTAGTTTTATGTTCAAATTCTTCTAATTCTTCACTATCGCTACTATCGTTATTAGGCGGAGTACAAAAATTCTTATGTTGAGTGTATGCAGACCTTGTCTGAAGTACCTTGGACAAAAAGGGCATTTATATGACATTTTTAAGAGTATTTTATTTACTTGAATTTAAACTTTACAAATTAATTAAAAAATTATTTGCTCATTTATGTCAATTTATAAACGTTTGCATAATGGTGTAGTTAGCCGAAAAATAATTAGCCACAACATGATCCGGCTCAGGCGTAGATCATTGTGAAAAGTTTACCTTTTTTTAAATTTTTCTACGAAAAGTGGCGTATTTCGATAATCATAAAGTGAGTTTTGGGCGAAGCTATATTTCAAATTTGAAACAAGCCTCGCCTAATATAAGCTAAAATCTCTAAAATCCTATTTTTGAAACTCTATAGATCAGATCATGTTAATGGAAACATAAGCCGGTTAATCAGATCTACAAAAATTGGTTTTTCCCCTGATCGATTTTAATTTTATAATAAATATAATAAACATAAGCTATTATGGATATATAACCAACCCGATCAATCAAAAATTGTGCTCAATTGTAACTGTGATCTGGTTGGTTATACATTTTTTCGGTCAATAGTTGTGCATTAAAAGACCACAAGCATTTTTCTATATATTTATCAATTAATAAGCTTAGAACAATTTCGTTATAATCATGCACAGCTTATTATTTTATAAAATCTGAATATTTATTGCGAGATATTTCGGATCTAGAAATATAGTAGGGCTTTGCATAAAAGATTGTCATTTATTTATTAACTTTGTTGTAAATGTAAACGAAACCTTATAAAATCTGAATATTTATTGCGAGATATTTCGGATCTAGAAATATAGTAGGGCTTTGCATAAAAGATTGTCATTTATTTATTAACTTTGTTGTAAATGTAAACGAAACCTTATAAAATTTGAATATTTATTGCGAAATATTTCGGATCTAGAAATATAGTAGGGCTTTGCATGAAAGATTATCATTTATCTATTACTTTGTTGTAAATGTAAACGAAAACCTTATAAAATTTGAATATTTATTGCGAAATATTTCAGATCTAGAAATATTGTAGGCTTTGCATGAAAGATTGTCATTTATCTATTAACTTTAATGTAAACAAAAACCTTATAAAATTTGAATATTTATTGCGAAATATTTCGGATCTAGAAATATTGTAGGGCTTTACACGAAAGATTGTTATTTATCTATTAACTTTAATGTAAACGAAAACCTTATAAAATTTGAATGTTTATTCGGATCTAGAAATATTGTAGGGCTTTGCATGAAAGATTGTCATTTATCTATTAACTTTGTTGTAAATATAATGAAAACCTTATATTTATTGCAAAATATTTCGATCTAGAAATATATAGGCTTTGCATGAAATTAAACTTGTTGTGTAATCGATCATTACGCATAATGATCAAATAATTTTTTTTAACAAACAACAGTATATAGAAAGATTTACAAACAATAAAATATATAAATATGCATTGTTTCTGTTCATCTTCTGTAGGCTTGGTCCTCATCTTTTTTGTCTGCAGATTTAGTCTCTCGAGCGTCTTGCTCATTTTTCATTTCATGCCTTTTTTCTTCTACTGGATTTGCAAATGTTCCCAGATTTTTTTTTTTTTTTTTTTTTAGAAATATATGCAAGTTCATGTCTTTTCTATTTTCTTTTTCACACCCCTTAACAAAATCCTTTTCAAAAAAAAAAATTTGCAACGCAATGCAAGTCCACTAACAGAAAAAAACTTATGCTATTGTTTCACAGGCATCCTTTAAACTCTCCTTTATCCATTAACCAACCCCTTTCAATCTATCCGTTTAGGCTTGGTCCTCATCTTTTTTGTCTGCAGATTTAGTCTCTCGAGCGTCTTGCTCATTTTTCATTTCATGCCTTTTTTCTTCTACTGGATTTGCAAATGTTCCCAGATTTTTTTTTTTTTTAGAAATATATGCAAGTTCATGTCTTTTCTATTTCTTTTTCACACCCCTTAACAAATCCTTTCAAAAAAAAAAAAAAAAATTTTGCAACGCAATGCAAGTCCACTAACAGAAAAAAAACTCATGCTATTGTTTCACAGGGATCCTTCAAACTCTCCTTTATCCATTAACCAACCCCTTTCTTTTCTCTCTCAATTCATCCGTTAAACTCCTTTCTTCTCTTCTATCCGTTAAATTTCTCTTTCATTTTTTCAATCATGGACAAAAATAATAATAATAAAAAAAAAAAACACTGAAACAGTCGAGCATGTAGACAAACGGAGAAAAACCGACGAATCTTCCGATGAATCAATTAATGGTTGGTTAAATTATATATTTTTGAAAAATAAAAATAATTATTACTAATATATTATTATTTATATTATTTATATTCTACTGTTATAAAGAAGCTTTAACAAAAATATTGCGCCAGAATACAAAAATTTTATCCAAACTGGATATAATTATTTCCAACCAAAAGGCTTTAGAAAACAGAGTATCGAAAGTAGAAGAATCGGTCGACAAAAATAATGATAATAATCAAGGGGATGAAGAATATATAAAGGTAAGACCCAAAAATACAAATATTTACGTAAATCATGGTTGAACATTTAGTAGTAATTCCTCATTAAATCATTATATTCTTGATTATAGAAAATAATCAAAGAAGTTGCCAAAAAGTTACTTGAAGTTTCAATATATCCTACCCCGATGAACTTCAAGAGTTCACTAATAATTATATGAATGAAAACTACGACGATTTTATTAAACGGTTTAAAAGATATGATAAATGGATTATATTTTATGAAAAAAACATTGCTTCTTCCGTAAGTTTTGAGAAATTACGATTTTACATTAATTTATTGAAATTTAAATTTAAGATCTTTTCTTTAGCTTCTAGCTAAACATCGTAGTGCCTGGGGTTCTTTAGCTTCTAAAGTGAAAGACATAATGTATGTCGTTTTTAAAGAATTTAACCTTCCCACAATCCCTGCCGTAAACACGGCATTAAAAGAAAGTGAAATAAGAAAATGGAAAGGGACCCCAGCCGTAAAAAATTGTTACGGTAATTTATTTAAAAAAATCAAGAATCTGGATCCAGAGACATATATGTCGAGAATCCTCCAAATACTTAAAGGCAAAAATCAATTATCTAATATGCAAATTGCATATGCAATAAGTATTTGTGAAATTATTTTAAATCTGAAAAATTTACATATTCAGGTTACAGAATCTGTCATAAAACCCGTTTTAACGAAGAATTTGGTAAGCATTAGAAATTTGAATAAATAGTAATATTTAAAAACTAATTTTGTTTTACTTCTTAGAAAAAAATTACAAGTAAGGATAATTATTCATATTCCGATAATGACGAAATAGAAGCTTCCCAAGAAGCTGAAGAGACAAACAGGAGTTGATGAAGCAGCAGAAGTTGATGAAGCAGAAGAAGTAGCTGACGAAGCAGAAGAAGTACAAGAAGAGGAAGAAAACGAGATAAGAGAAGAAGATGAGGAGGAAGGTGGAAGAATTTATATAAGTAGTACAGATGAAGAGACAAAAGAAAGAATGAAGCGATTAAAAAAACAATATAAAAAATAAAATAATAATTGACTACGCATATATTTTTTATATTTTAATATCCCCCCATATATTTTAATATCCCATTTATTTTAATAAAGGAGATAATTTTCAAGTCAATAAATAAATACATGTTCGGGTAAAATATATTTGATCATTATATAGTTGGCCACTTTATTTTGTGTAAATGTGAAATATTAAATAAGAATGATTATTTTAGAAACTTGAATTACCAGATGAGATAAGTTACGTAGCGTAATATAAGTTATTGAATTTATTACACAACTGAACGCAACCATTTTCTGAACTTTTAGCCCGTTTTGAATACCAAAAACAACCAACCAAAATTAGATAATTTCTGTTTACGTGATATTTAAGAAAAAGACATAAGTTATAATTTCCTTTTTAATCCTAACAAAATCAGTTACAGGAAATTCGAAAATAAAAAAATTTTATTGGATAATTTTTGTACAACAAAATCCGACCGAAAAATGTACCCGACCGGAAATGAACAGGGCTAATATTTACGATCACGTATTATTACGGAATATTTTGACCGTAATACTTCGGAACATTTACGATATCGTATTATTATGGAATATTTCGACCGTAATGCTTCAGAACATTTTTGATCACGTATTATTACGGAATATTTTGATCATAATGCTTCGGAACATTTTCAATCACGTATTATTACGGAATATTTCGATCATAATGCTTCAAAACATTTTCGATCACGTATTATTACGGAATATTTCGATCGTAATATTTCGAAACATTTACGATCACGTATTATTACGGAATATTTCGATCGTAATGCTTTGGAACAATTGCGATATCATAATTCTACGGAATATTTCGATCGTAATATTTCGAAACATTTACGATCACGAATATTTTGATCGTAATGCTTCAGAATATTTACAATATCGTAATTCTACGGAATATTTCGATCGTAATGCTTCAGAACAATTGCGATATCATATTATTACGGAATATTTCGATCATAATGCTTCAGAACATTTACGATATCATAATTCTACAGAATATTTTGATCGTAATACTTCGGAATATTTACGATATCGTAATTCTACGGAATATTTCGATCGTAATGTTTCGAAACATTTACGATCACGTATTATTACGGAATATTTTGACCATAATGTTTCAAAACATTTGCGATCACGTATTATTACGGAATATTTTGACTGTAATATTTCGAAACATTTGCGATCACGTATTATTACGGAATATTTTGACCGTAATGCTTCGAAACATTTACGATCACGTATTATTACGGAATATTTCGATCGTAATGTTTCGGAACATTTACGATCACGTATTATTTTGGAATATTTTGATCGTAATACTTTGGAACATTTACGATCACGTATTATTACGGAATATTTCAATCATAATGCTTCGGAACAATTGCGATATCATAATTCTACGGAATATTTTGACCGTAATGTTTCGAAACATTTACGATCACGTATTATTATGGAATATTTTGACCGTAATGTTTCAAAACATTTGCGATCACGTATTATTACGGAATATTTTGACCGTAATGCTTCGAAACATTTACGATCACGTATTATTACGGAATATTTTGACCGTAATGCTTCAAAACATTTACGATCACGTATTATTATGGAATATTTCGACCGTAATGCTTCAGAACATTTTCGATCACGTATTATTACAGAATATTTTGACCGTAATGTTTCGAAATATTTGCGATCACGTATTATTACAGAATATTTCGATCGTAATATTTCGGAACATTTACGATCACGTATTATTTCAGAATATTTCGATCATAATGCTTCGGAATATTTACGATCACGTATTATTACGGAATATTTTGACCGTAATGTTTTGAAACATTTGCGATCACGTATTATTACGGAATATTTCGATCGTAATGTTTCGGAACATTTACGATCATGTATTATTTTGGAATATTTCGATCATAATGCTTCGGAACATTTACGATATCATATTATTACAGAATATTTTGACCGTAATGCTTTAAAACATTTACGATCCCGTATTATTTCGGAATATTTTGATCGTAATGCTTCGGAACATTTACGATCACGTATTATTACGGAATATTTCGATCGTAATGCTTCGGAACAATTGCGATATCATAATTCTACAGAATATTTTGACCGTAATGTTTCGAAACATTTACGATCACGTATTATTACGGAATATTTCGATCGTAATGTTTCGGAACATTTACGATTATGTATTATTTCGGAATATTTCAATCGTAATGTTTCGGAACATTTACGATATCATATTATTACAGAATATTTTGACCGTAATGCTTCGAAACATTTACGATCCCGTATTATTTTGGAATATTTCGATTGTAAAATTACGTAGATTTACGGAAATCCGTAAATCTACGAAACATTATGCCGTAAATGTACGTAATTTTACGAAAATCCGTAAACTTACGGAACATTATGCCGTGTTTAAATTCCTGATGAAGTTACTCACTTGTCTGAATCTGACTGCCACCTAATAACGAGAAGTATTTGATCTGTCGTGAAGCATAAAGCAAATTTTTCTCGTTCTTTACCCAATTCCATTTTATTTTTGTCTCAAGCCTTGGGCTTAATTAATTTGTTTGCTCATCAACGACAATGTCATATTACTAATTTATTTTTAATGGCTAATTCTTCTTCTACATTTATTCAATCTCTTTTTATTTATAGATTATGTTCGATTCAATATAATTTTTTGATTCCTATTTCTCCTCTTTTAATTAAGGATTGGTCTATATGGTCTTCTCTTTTTTCTTTTAAGAAAGATTATATTGCATGCACTATTGCTCTCTTAGCTTATACTCCCTTTCATTTGCTTCATACTGAACTTTTGAAGCTTCCGAACTTATCCTTGATAGATAGACGCGTTCCTTTATTTAAATGCATGACGCCTAAAGCCTTCAAAGCCTATTTTCCCATCCTGCGTAAACAAAAGCTGTTTTATTTATCTCAGCTTATTACTCCTCAAGGAACTCATTTAATTGCCTGGAAGGCTTACTATGACAATTTGGTTAGACGACGTGGCCCTGGCCGTACCCCTTATTAGTACAAAGATATCCAACAAGCTACCACTGTTCCTGACTCCAATAATCGTTTGCTAGAGAAATTTATTACTATGCCTATGCTTGATTCTTCCTTTTATGAATTAGAACCTTGTCTTTCCTCTCCGCCCACTACTAAAAATTGGATTGTCACATTGGATGATCTTGGTTCTCCCATCTTTGGCAAACAACTTTTGGTCCAAGCAAGTCGTGGTACTTGTTCTATCGTCCATTGGGTTTCTCCTGATTGTGAATCTTTGCCTGGTAATCTCATTAGACTTTCTCCTTGCCCTGGCTGCGCTGCTCATATTCCTTTACCTCCTTCCAAAAAACGGAATGCTGATTTAACCCTTTGTACATTTACGGTCTCATTACAACATTCACTTATTCTGCTCACTACCAATAAGCGGATCAGATGTAATACTTCTGAAGTAACTTCCCCTTTTACTTGGGCTGATATAGAAGACGGTGTCCGTCTTTATTACAGTAGCTTGGATTTTGATTTTGATTCCACTTCTGTCGATACCGTTGTAGCTCCTGCTACTCCTGTCACTATTGAATCCTCGGCTGCTGCTGTTTTTGCAAACTCCCCGTTGGTTGTTTCTCCAGACTCGCGTTATATCTTCTTCACTGATGGATCTCTTATTAATTTAGGCACTCCTGATGTTTCTATGGGCTGGTCCTGGATGCAAATCGTTCCTGATGCAGGCTTTCCTAATTCAATTGCCACTTATGCTCATGGTCTCATTTGAGATAATCCTTCTTCTTCTCGAGCTGAAGTTGCTGCTATTTATGCAGTTTTAACTATTTTTCCCCGCGACTCAGAAGTCATTATTTATACTGACTCGCAAACCGCTATTAATGGTCTTCAAAGCTGCTCTTCCTCTGTTTACTCAAATAGTCGTTTGTACTACAAAACTACAAATTTTGAGCTTTGGGCTATCATCGAGCAAACCATCCTCTCCAAAAATTTGACGGTCTCTCCTATTAAAGTTAAAGCTCACTCTGGCAATTATTTAAACGATTTTGCTGACTTCTTGGCCAATACTGCTCATACCGCGTCATCCAGTATTTTGATTTCTGGAATGAACCTTGCCTGATTTTGTTTTAATTTATGACAATGATGTTGTTTGTGAATTCAATCCACGACATCTCCTCAAACAATATTATTAAACGCAGTTAATGTGTGATTTATTAAGTTTAACGCGGTTTCATTTTATTTCTTTACTATCACCTAATATAGATTATGTGGTTGACTGGAAACTTACTTGGTTCGCTTTAAATTTCAAGCCTTCTCACGATGCATCCTTCACTTATGAACATGCTTCAAGGCACCAAACCTTTAAATTCAAACTTTTTTTGGATGACTTACCTACGTTAGAAAAGCTTAAACGGACTCGACCAGATTTATACATGGACGAATTGACTTGCCGTTCTTGTATTGACCGCATGGAAGACTTGATGCACCTTTTTATGTGCAAAAATCGTCGACTGCCTATGCAACGAATTTTACAGTCTTATCAAAAACATTTGATTTCCAAAATTTTGGAAGCCGGTATATTGGCTGACATTGATCCTACTCCATTTATTGCTAAACTCACTTCTCTTTCATGCTGGTCCTTTTCTTCTACAAATTGGTCCTCCTATGCCCTGGTCCATGGTTGCTTACCCAAAATCTTTCTTGACTTATTTGTCGATTTATCCATTCTGAAGATTTCTGCGATAAAGGTTATCGCTGCCATTCATAATAATTTTGTCCAAAAATTCAGAAGACGAATTTGGAATCCGCGTTCTTATGAAAAATATAGATGGGAAAACGCGATGAACATTACCTATAAGTCGAAAACTACTCTGAAGCCTTCTAATTTGCCATTGTCCAAATACATACCCTACTCATCTTTACCACCTCTGACCCTACATGATTCACGTGATTCCGATACAGATTGGTTGAAAAACTCGATGAAATATGGCACATGTCAAATGATCAAAAATAGGCAAAAAAAATGGCGCAAATCGCATAAACTATTCGCAAATTTGTATAAACTATTTACAAATAGTATAGGTTAATTCGTAAATAGCCAAAAACAGCCAAGAATAGCCAAGAATAGCCACTGCTTTTCGCGCCATTTTTTTTGCCGATTTTTAGCATTTCAACCTGTGTGGTTTGCCTTGGTTTAATCACTTTTCGGGTTTTATGGGTCGTCTAACGGTGCTACTTGATAACAGCTTTTGCAGGATGGAGTGTCGATTTTTATAGTGGGCGCGCTATTCGTTATTTTGTTAGCATAGTTGCTTCTACTTTGGTTGGAATATATCAAGGAGGAAGATCTAGGGAAATTTAGTGTAATGCGATTTTTCTTTTTTTAGATTAATTTTTTACTTAATTTTTTCTTAGGAGACTATATAGTTTTGTTTTTAGTTAGTTTTATTTTTATATTTTTCTTTTTATGTTTGTAAATTGTAAAAGTTTGAATAAATATTAATAAAGATAAAGGCTACTATGCCACGTTTGCCTGGTTTTTGACTAGTAGTAGTAGTAGTAACTCTCTCCTGAATTTTTCAAAAATGAAAATTTCTGACGAAATAATTTTTATTATTTTTAAAAAAATAATACAAGCTACTAATAAAATTTTATATTTTATATATTCCCAACTCAAAGCCTTCTATTATGTCTGGTAACTATGCCAAGAGAGGCCGTAGAAGTCATAACCCTAACAGTAGGAAAGCTTCCCGTCAAGAACGAAAAAATAATAATAACTCTGATAATTTAAGCTCTGATGGTGAAAACACTATCCAGCAAAAACGTAATCATACGATTACTGAAAATTCTATGGATGAAGACTACGTTGCCGATAACCAGACGGCTGACGTTGGAGTAGATGGACCTTCCTTTTCTCCTCAACAAAATATCTCTGGTGAAAATACTTTGACCTCCTTCCTGAACAAATCTGCTGCGCCAACTGCGCCCAGTCACGTCGCGTCTTCTGGAAATGTGGACGCATCCATGCATGCACCTTCTAACAAAGACTTGCAACAACCCCTAACGCGTCGCCCAATTTAGATACCAATAATGCTCCAGATGGCGATTATACTCCCGATCTAGTGGTGACCCTTGCCATAACTAGAGATGATTTTCAAGCTGCAGCTACGCCGAATGCAGCCCCTAAATCTCTCAAAAAATTCCCTACCAATAAAGCCCTTATTGAGGCTGTCAATAACCTTTTTTTAGAAACATACGAGTCATTCACTGGAAAGGCTCGTATGACTGGTTCTGGCGAGGCCAAACGCCTCGTTATCCACTTCCATACCGCTGAAGCATGCGATTTGTGCGTTGGTTCCACTCATCTTGAGTTCCCTGACTTGATCTTTCATGCCCATGACCCTCGCCAACTCTGATCCAATGAAGATCTCCGGGCTATCCAAGTTACTGATATCCCTTTCTTCATCAAAAAAGACAACCTGATGGCTTATTTTAGAAAATTTGGTAACATCACCTCTTGTCGCCTCTTCTCCAGCCCTAATGCCAAAGTCCAGCAAGCCCGTATTGTATATGATCACGCCGATTCAATTGCTCATTTTACCGATCAATGGGCTGTATACTGTTTCTCCACCTGCCTCAGAATCACTCCATGCTTTTACACTGTAGATCAAAAGGCTGCGCGCCGGCAATACGTCACCACTCTCACTCAGCTTCCCCTAATATTAAAGACATCAACTTGGCTCCTCTTACTCGTAACCTTAGCGCTAAAGCTGTTAATATGTTACTTTCTCTAAATTCTTACAAACCCAAAAGATGGGCTTACGTCACCTTCAACTCCCAAGAAACCATGGATGCTGCTATGGAACAAACTATCAGCTTCCAAGGCCATGTACTTTTCTAGTCCTCCCCAGATAATACTAATAAACTTTGTCACAGATGTGGCAAATTAGGCTGTGCTCCGAATTTCTGCCCACTTAAACAAACCAGAGGTAGAAGTCGCACTCGCGACCCTGTTGCAAAACTTAAATTACGTTTTAATGTCAATCAACCTCACCGCTCTAATTCAAAGACTGCCAATGCACGTTCTTGCTCCCGATCTCGCTCCAAATCTAAAGATCGATCTGCTCCCAATTCTGGACGTGATAATAACATTTCCCACGACCGCACTAATAATGATAAAAATCATAACAAATCTGCTCCCAATATCTCCCAACATGCCCGATATAATAGCAAAGAACGATCAGTCTCCTTTTCTTCGTCCTCTCATTCTACAGCACGTCCCTTGCCCTGACAAACTCCTAACTCCGCATTATTTCCTGATGATGCTGATAACATTTTAAACCTTTTGCGTGAATTACAATGTGAAGTAGCCAAATTTCACAAACGCATATCCGCCCTTAAACTCGCTGACCAACGGATGACTCGTATTGAATCACACCTTGGCCTTGATCCACTTCCTTCGCCTAATGAGCCTGAACTGGATTTCATGCAAGAAGATGCCCCTATAACTCATGTTCTGCTTAATATTCAGTCATCTGCTCAATCTTCTTCACCGTCCAAAAGTATTTTAACGTGACCTTCGCCTACATTCACTATTGCTTCTAACACGTCGCTTCCTCCTTCTCACCTTTTCCCAAATGCTTCTTCTTTTACCCCTATCTCCTCCACGCAAGAAGAAATTAACGATCTCAAAAATAGTAGAGTCGTTATTGAAAGTAAATTGGACCAACTCACTGGTCATATCAAACAATTCATTAGCTCCATTGGTGGTGCTCCCCTGGAACAAGCTGATTCAGCTTCTTCTAATTAACTTTCTTCTTCAACTTTCAACTCCTTGACTGTTCTTATCATTGTGTTTTAATGTCGGACAATAATTTTAATTATGACACCTTTGTACAAAACCCTCCCAACCTTGACGAAGCTACTAAAATTTTTTCACATGAATCGTTATTCTCTTCCTTTAGTAACACCTCTCCTATCCCCAATTCATTTAATATTTCCTCCTTTAATGTTAATGGCCTCAAAATGTATGGTCAAACTAAACTAGAAGAAATTTCAACTTTTTTTTCCTTAAAACATATTTCTTTTAGTGGTATCGTTGATACTCATCTTCATCCTAAACAAATGAAGTTTTTATCCAAGCGCATTCTAATTATACTGTATTCTCTTCTGATTTGGATACTTCTAAACAAATTCTTTCTTCTGGTGGTGTTTCTCTTTTTATTGAAAACTCCCATGCTTCACATATACAAGATTTTAAATCTCATTCTTCACGTTTACTTTCCGTTAATTTATATTTCAAAGGCAATGTTAAATTGCGCATATTTGTTATTTATATTCCTCCTCCTGCTGAAAGTGTTTTGTGCTCTGACACTATTGAATTGCTAATTCAGCAACTTTCCTCTACTAAACAAGCTGGTTTTTACCATGCTGTTTGTGGCAATTTTAATATGCATTTAGATAAATATTATTCTATTTATTTTAATCAACCCCAAATTGCTTCAAAACATATTCACCGCCTTTTTTTTCATCTCCTCTCTCATGGATATGAAGACTGTACTCCTGTTAATCTTTCTGATTCCTTAGGTACCTTTCATCGCAATGACCTAGTTACTCGTGTTGATTATGTATGGTCCTGCCCTCTTCTCAAAGGATTTGCTCTTACTGCTTGCATCTTTGATGCTCAAGACATTTGCACATCTGATCATAACTCTGTTATCACATACTATGATATGTCTTTACTTTTTGCCTCTACTAAATTGGCTTGCGCTTGACAACTTAAGCGCCAAACCCGTCGCGTCTTCAAATTTGATTCTGTAACTGATATTCAATGGACGGAATTCACTGACAAAGCTGATGCTTTATGTGACGTTTCACCTTTAATCTTTTTCTCCTGGCATATCAATCAAATGTGCGAATATCTTCAATCACGAATCCTCAAAGCTGCCAATGCTACTTTACTTTCTTCTATTGTTGGCAACAATTATACTCCTAAGGTCCCTAAAGATCTGGAAATTTTAACTCAACATTATTGTTTTTTAAATTGCCTGCTGCATTCGATACGTATATTGCGCAAACATCCTTCAACTTATTCTGCTGCCCATGAACATAAGTGGTCTACTCATTTAATTAGACTTCAAAACATTTTACAATTGTATAAGAAAGTATTTACTTTCACTCCTATTTTGCCCTCCTCCCTTTTATCATGTCGACAAGATAATTTCAAATTACTCCTTGATGATTTATCTACTATTTCAAAATCCTTACGAGGATTTCAGTTGCTTCAAGAAAAAGAATTTCAAGATTCCTCCATTCGTGCTCATTTGAATGATAGAAATAATAATTTTGAAACTGACCTTTCCTCCTTTATTGATTCAGCGCTTTCTCGCACCCGTCGCTATATCACTCTGGATCGTATTTTTATTAACCATCCCATTCACCCTCAGTTGTTAACTGATCCTAAGGACATAGATGTTGCGGTTATTAACCATTTCCAAAACTTTGTACCTATCAAGTCCACTCCACCGGTGTCTATTGATACATTACCTGATAGATGGTCTGCTGCCTACCAACCTATAGATGATGTGTCTTCCTCCATCTATGATTCTTTAATGAATCCCCCTACCCTTGACGAATGGTTATCCACCGTTTCTTCCACTCCTAATAGTAAAGCCTCTGGTCCTTCTATGATTACTTATGAAATGCTCAAACATCTTGAAACTCGCACCTCGGCTCTGCTACTTATTTTAATTCAAACATGCCTCTCCAAAGCTGATATTCCTGATTTATGGCGACAAGCAATGGTTTTTCCCATCCCTAAGCCTCACGAATGGAAATGTCAACTAAAAAACACTCGCCCTATTACTCTACTTGAAGTGATCAGAAAATCTCTTGTCAAACTTTTTTATAATCGCCTTTCTACTATTATGGCTTCACATGATGTCCTTAAAGGTGGTAACTTCGCTGGTCTTCCAAGTGGTTCTTGTCGCGACCCTATTATTACTCTAGAATCTATTATCCATGATGCTGATATCAATAAAAACCCACTCTGGATTCTCTCCCAAGATATTTCTAAAGCTTTTGACTCGGTCGATTTAACAATGTTACGTTTTGCTCTTGAACGTATACATCTTTCAGCTTCCGCTGTCAAGTTTATCCTTTCGCTCTTCACAAAACGCATTAATCGCATTTTCACTGCTCATGGATCTACACCTGCTTATAGGGTTCGCATTGGTATTGACCAAGGCGAAGTTATTTCTCCTCTTTTATGGATTATTTATATTGATCCCTTACTCACTGTTTTGAAGAATGAAATGATAGACCCTTATGTTCTTTCTACACCGTCTTTAATTGATTCTCCAAATCCTTCTCTTGATTTGAAGATTAATAATTTAGTATTTATGGATGACTCTACTCTTATTTCCTCGTCAAAAGCTGGCATGGAATTTATGTTATCCATTACTGAAGAATTTTATCAGATCAATAACACTTCTGCCAATCATAACAAATATGTGTTAATTACTAATTCATTGCCCTTGACTATGAATTCTACTTTATCTCCTATTACTTTTAATTTGGATTTATCCTCTTTAAATAGTATTCCTTCCATTACTATTACCCCAATTTCCATGACAACTTCTTTTCATTTTCTAGGTGTTTGGTTTAACATTAAGAGCTCCCAGGATTTTGTCAAAAAGCAACTCAAACGCGAATGCTGCTTTTTTGCTGCAACCATCCGCCCCGCAAAGCTCTCTTCTAAACAAGTTATGTATCTCCATAATACTGTCCTTATACCAAAACTTGAATATCGGATGCAAGTTACTCACTTGTCTGAATCTGACTGCCACCTAATAACAAGAAGTATACGATCTGTTGTGAAGCATAAAGCAAATTTTTCTCGTTCTTTACCCAATCCCATTTTGTTTTTGTCTCAAGCCTTGGGCTTGATTAATTTGTTTGCTCATCAACGCCAATATCATATTACTAATTTATTTTTAATGGCTAATTCTTCTTCTTTTTTTATTCAATCCCTTTTTATTTACCGATTGTGTTTAATTCAATATAATTTTTTGATTTCTATTTCTCCTCTTTTAATTAAGGATTGGTCTATATGGTCTTCTTTACTTCTTTTTAAGAAAGATTATATCGCTTGCACTATTGCTCTCTTAACTTCTACTCCTTTTCGTTTGCTTCATACTCAATTTTCGAAACTTCTGAACTTATCCTTGTTAGATGAACACGTTCCTTTATTTTAATGCATGACACCTAAGGCCTTTAAAGCCTATTTTCCTATTTTGCGAAAGTGACAACTGTTGTACTTATCTCAGCTCGTTACTCCCCAAGGATCTCATTTAATTTCCTGGAAGGCTTACTATAACAATTTGGTTGGACGACGTGGCCCTGGCCGTATTCCTTTTTGGTACAAAGATATCCAACAAGTTACTACTGTTCCTGACTCCAATAACCGCCTGCTGGATCGTTTTATTGTTACGTATATGAATGACTCTTCATCTTATGATTTGGCTTCTTGCCTATCTTCTCCTCCCACTACAAAAAATTGGATTGTCACATTGGACGATTATGGTTCTCCCATTTTTGGCAAACAACTTTTGGTCCAAGCAAGTCGTGGTACTTGTTCTATTGTCCATTGGATTTCTCCTGATTGTGAATCTTCGCCTGGTGATCTTATCAGACTTGCTCCCTGCCTTGGCTGCGCTGCTCACATTCCTTTGCCTCCTTCCAAAAAACGGAATGCTGATTTAACCATTTGTACATCTACGGTCTCTCTCCAACATTCGTTTATTCTGCTCACTACTAATGAGCGGATTAGACGTAATACTTCTGAAGTGACTTCCTCTTTTACTTGGACTGATATAGAAGATGGTGTCCGTCTTTATTATAGTAGATTGGATTTTAATTTTGATTCTCCTCCTGCTGATACTGATGTAGCTCCTTTTACTATTGAATCCTCAGCTGCTGCTGTTTTTGCAAATTCCCCGTTGGTCATGTCTTCAGACTCACGTTACATTTTTTTCACTGATGGGTCTCTTATTAATTTAAACGCTCCTGATGTTTCTATGGGCTAGTCCTGGATGCAAATTGTTCCTGATGCAGGTTTTCCTAACTCTATTGCCACTTATGCTCACAGCCTTATTCGAGATAATCCTTCTTCTTCTCGAGCTGAAGCTGCCGCTATTTACGCAGTTTTAACCGTTTCTTCTCACGACTCAGAAGTTACTATATATACTGACTCGCAAAGTGCCATTGACGGCCTTCGAAGTTGTTCTTCCTATGTATACTCAAATAGCCGTCTTTACTACAAAATAACAAATTTTGAGCTTTGGGCCATTATTGAATGAACCATCCTTTCCAAGAATTTGACAGTCCTTCCTGTCAAAGTTAAAGCTCACTCTGGCAACTATTTAAACGATTTTGCCGATTCCTTGGCCAATACCGCTCACACTGCGTTATCCAGTATTTTGATTTCTGGCATGGACCTTGCTTCTGCCCATGATCTTGTCTTAATTTATGACAATGATGTCGTTTGTGAATCTAATCCGTAACACCTTCTCAAACAATATTATCAAACGCAGTTAATGCGTGATTTGTTAAATTTAACGCGATTTCACTTTACTTCTCTATTATCATCTAATATAGATTATATTGTTGACTGGGAACTTACTTGGTTCACTTTAAATTTCAAGCCTTCTCACGACGCATCCTTCACTCATGAACATGCTTCAAGGTACCTAACCTTTAAGTTCAAACTTTTCTTGGATGATTTACCTACATTAGAAAAGCTTAAACGGACTTGACCTGACTTATACATGGACGAATTAACTTGCCGTTATTGTATCGACCGTATGGAAGACTTGATGCACCTTTTTATGTGCAAACATCGTCATCTGCCTATGCCACAAATTTTACAATCTTATCAAAAACATTTGATTTCCAAAATTTTGGAAGCCGGTAAATTGGCTGATATTGATCCTACTCCATTTATTGCTAAACTCACTTCTCTTTCATGCTAGTCCTTTTCTTCTACAAATTGGTCCTCATACGCTCTTGTCCGTGATTGTTTACCCAAACTTTTTATCAACTTATTTGTCGACCTATCCATTCCAAGAACTTCTGCGATAAAGGTTATCGCTGCTATTCATAATAATTTTGTTCAGAAATTCAGTAGACGAATTTGGAATCTGCGTTCTTATGAAAAAAGTAGATGGGAAAACGCGATGAATATTACTTATAAATTGAAAACTACTCTGAAGCCATCTAATTTGCCATTGTCAACGTACATACCTTACTCATCTTTACTACCTCCGACCCTACACGATTCACGTGACTCCAGAACTGATTGGTTGAAGAACTCAATGAAATATGGATTGCCTTGGTTTAATCACTTTTCGGGTTTTATGGGTCGTCTAACGGTGCTACTAGGACCCCGAAAAATACATATGGAGGTCATAAATGATCGGCAAGATTTTGGCCTAAAATAAGCAACTTTTCAGGACCGGAATTATAATAATGCTAGCCAGTATCAAAACGGACAATAAAATTTAGGCCGGCACTATCCAAAAAAGGCAAGATTTTCATGAAAATTTAGGTTCTTTTTAAGCAAACTCAAATGTGACCTTTTTATGTATTTTTCGGGGTCCTGTGCTACTTAATAACAGCTTTTGCAGGATGGAGTGTCGATTTTTATAGTGGGCGCGCTATTCATTATTTCGTTAGCATAGTTGCTTTTACTTTGGTTGGAATATATCAAGGGGGAAGATCTGGGGAAATTTAGTGTAATGCGATTTTTCTTTTTTTTAGATTAATTTTTTTTACTTTATTTTTTCTTAGGAGACTATATAGCTTTGTTTTTAGTTAGTTTTATTTTTTATTTTTCCTTTTATTTTTTGTAAATTGTAAATTTTGAATAAATTTAATAAAGATAAAGGCTACTATGCCACGTTTGCCTGGTTTTTGACTAGTGCTGATCCTACAAAAAAGAAAGAACGGTTATTAGTAACTATTTGTAATAAAAAAAATAAAAAAAAATTGATAAAGATTCACACTTACGAATCTTTATCTTTGGATTTTCGTTTCTTGGAAACCCACCCGAACCTAAAAAATAAAGAAAAGAACGGTTATTAGTAACCGTTAATAATATTAAAAAACAAAAAAAAAATTGATAAAGATTTATATTTACGAATCTTTATCTTTAGGTTTTTGTTCTTCAGAAGCCCACCCGAACCTAAAAAATAAAGAAAAGAATGGTTATTAGTAATCGTTAATAATACAGTCAACTCATTCTATAGTCACTCCCGTTATAGTCACATTCTACTATATAGTCACACCAGTTAAATGTTCAAAACACTTTATTATTAAAATCTATCCTATATAGTCACAATTTATCTATAGTCACTATCACACCTATCCTCAAAAATCTTATATTAAAAAGAACCATTTATAATTACAGTTATATAAAGAATATATTAAATAACTTGGCATCTAATAATCGTACAAAGATGTACCATAGCTTGTTAGAATCGTCTCACTGAAACGAATTGAATGGTGGTAGTTTTATCCTTTTACTTTACTATGTTTACGGCCAGACCACCCATTGCCTCTTTTTGAGACTAATCTCGGGTCTGTGTCCTATCATCTTCAATGGGCAACCATTATATCGAGTACTTAATTCCTCAGGTAACAGCACCACTATAGAAGACATCTCCCATCGGGCCACTTTAGGCTGATCTGAAGCTAGGTACACGCCGCCTACTCATCCTATACCCATTGCATGATACTGATACTCAATTTATTTTACGACCTTTAGAGAGCATCTACTTTCATGGAGGACTTTCGACAGGTAACATCAACCATCTAGTACCCTTTCATACTACCATTTTAGGTACTAAGTCTCACTCAAAGGCCACTACAGCCCCGATTACCTAGCACCGATAGTACAGTTGTTTACCCCAAGTGGTATACTTTGTAGTAACCTAACCATGACAGGAAGTAGCAGGCATTTGTCCAGGATCACCCCTTATAGTGGGTATCAACCACCAGGGATCACTAACCAAAATCTAAAGAGTAGGAAATCAAACCCCATAACCATGCTACCTGTTCTGTGCACTGGTCAAAATCAATACTATCAGGTACATATCGGGTACCTGATATGTGTATAATATATGTGATATATGTGTATGATATTTAACAATACTACACATATCAGGTACCCGATATGTGTAGTAGAAATGTAGAAAATCGGTGACATATACTGTAAACATCACATATACATCTTACACATATCGGGTAGTCAAATATCGGTGACATATCTTGTAAACATCATGTATATATCTTATACATATCGGGTAGTCAAATATCGGTGACATATCTTGTAAATATCACGTATATATCTTATACATATCGGGTAGTCAAATATCAGTGATATATATTATAGATATCATATACTTAACACACATATATCGGGTAGTTAGCTATAAATTTCATATTAAAACTAATAGATATATATCTTTTTTTTATTTTAATTCAGATAAAATGAAATTCAACTTTATTAAAATTTAAACAATAATACAAGTCTTACTCTATCTACTACATACGTAAAATCAAATAAAGTTGAACATTAAAAATAAATAATTATACTATGTAATATGTAAAGTTCTACTGAAAGTAGCAATGATAATAAAATTATCTGTTTAACATTTAAAAAAAATATTAATGAAAATATTAGTAAGTATATTAATTAATAAGAGAAATAAAAATAGAAATGTTAATAAAAACGTTAGTGGTAAAAATATAGAAAATGTTAGTAAAAATGTTAGTAGAAAGAAAGAAAAGTTAGTAAAATAGAAAATATTAATACGAGAATGTTAATAAAAACATGTTAGTAGTATTTAATATTAATAGAAAATGTTAATAAGTGGTAAAAAACATTAGTGAGAGAAAAGAAAAAAAGTATTAGAACGTCAATAGAAAATGTATATATATAAAAGAAAAAAACAAGCATAATGAAAATATACCTTTATGTTTATTTCTAATATAAAAATAAATAAAAAAATATAATAATATTATTATTTCATAATAACTAAGTAAAGAGTTTGTTTTAAATAAAAAGTAAAAAGTTTAAGAGAAAGGTTTTTACGAAAGGAAAAAAAAAAATAAACAAAGTGCGAAATATAAATACCGAAATCATGTGATCAATCGCTTGATTACAACAACAAATTCTGATTGGGCCATAATTTTAACCCCGGGTTATTATAATTTATAATAGAATTACACTGCAAGTTAAACTCTTTATTGCTTTAAATTACCAATTAGTCACATATCGGGTACCTATCGGTAACCTATCATGCATATACCAGTCAACAAGTTAAATCACTGATTTTTCGTAATATCACAATAATAAATATTAATTTAGAATCTCCTTCATCCACTCAACTTACAGTTTGTATTATTATCCAAGAATCCATGCACTGGTTGAATGATGGCATATCAGGTCATAAGATATCATGGCATATTGGTTAAATATCAGAAACCTGATATAGCTTGATATGTAATATTAAAAATCATATACATATCAGTAACCCAATATGACAATGATTTGTTACCATAAGAGATATCGGTATTCTAATAGGTTGTTGAAATCTATATGAAAATAATCTGATTTATAAGTTACTCTTAAGTAGCTTTAATTGATTGATCGGCAAAGAGAAACTTTAGTTTTGGAACGGTTTAATCCATCTGAAGTATATTGTTTCATTTAATAACGGAAATACTTATTTATCATAAATATAAATATTTTTTTTTTTCCTTTTTTAGGGTAAATATTTTTATTTTTATTATTCATTTATTTGATTTTTTAACTTACAGTTCAGTTTTCTTGCAGGTTTCGTTCTCATTGGAAATAGATTTTGGTAAGTTTATTTTACATTTTTTCCCCTATATTTAATCCCTTTAATTTTATATTTCTTAACAAACTTTATTAATTGTTCATTATTTTCTTTCTATTTTAGGTGGATTTTCGGTCTTCTTTAGGACTTCGGAACTCGGAAGTTAACTTCCTTAACTTCAGTTGATATTAGACAAAACTTTTTGTAGATCGGTATCCTGGAATGAAACAGTAAGTTTCAGAGTATTTCATTTTACTTCAAAACTTTTTAAAATTTATCTTATCTTTATTAGTATTTTTTTTGTAGGTATCGATAGAGTGAGTTTCTTGGATCGTTTTTTTAAATTTGCTTTGAAGAAACTAATTATTTCTTCTTTTGTCAAGTTTGTAGGGTTCGTCTTCAATTATCAGGTCAGTTCTTTGGTAAGTTTTGAATTGAAACTAAAAGGAATTTTTTTTTTTTAACGAGCATTGCTAACGTTTCGTTAATATATTTTTTTTAGGTTTTGGGTTCAACTGGACTCCTTCAGTGAGTTTCTATTCGAACTTTTAGAAAAATCAAATTTCTTTTTAGCTAACATTTCATTGTTATTTTTTTTTAGGTTTCAGGTTCAACTGGATGACTGGATTCCCCTCCGTTCTTCAGTGTATTTCGTTCCAAACTAAAAAAAATTTTTTTTTAACGAAATTTCGCTAATGGTGGTAAATCCGTAATGATCATCACATTAATCTGATTTGTAATTGCCGATATCGATAATCTAATTTTAATTCTTCTTCAGTTTTATTTTTTTTTTCATTTAACTGAAAAAATTTTAGTAAATAATTGGTGAAGTTTTTTTATTTCTATTTTATTTTTATTCCTTTTATTATATTTTCTTTTTTATCTTTAGGGATATCTCTCAGACTTGGAGCTCAGCCCTTTATTTCAATTTGAGAACATTATTAACGTTCCCTTTCTTTTTTTTCTTTAGGGACAGTGAGACGCGGACTTCGGCCTCTTGGATACCGGGCTTTGGAATGGTAATTAGAATGGGAGAGGATTCTTTTTTTTTGATTTGAGAACATTACTAACGATCCCTTACTTTTTTCTTTAGGGATAGCGAGTCGTGGAATTTGGTCTTGAATGCTGGACTTCGGAATGGTAACTAGAATAGGAGAGCAGGAAGGGGATTTTTTTGATTTGGGAACGTTACTAATATTCCGTTTCTTTTTTTCTTTTGTAGATTCCGGAACCCGTTGGACACCATTTCGAAAGGACCCCGAATAATACTAATATAACTCACAAATGATCGGCATGCATTTACTATTAACTCTACGCAACTTTTTTTTTATAGTAACGCTACGCAAATCCAAATCTTAGTTCAAAAAAATTTTTGTTACTAATATAATTCATTTCACATTTTTTCTATTAAAATATTAATAAAATCATGCAAACCTCACCATTTTATATTAAAATAGTGTAGTTCGCACTTTTTTCTATTAAAATATTAATAAAATGGTGCGAAAATCACCATTTATTTGTTAAAATGGTGCGTTTCGCACTTTTTCTATTAAAATATTAATAATATCATGCGAAACTCACCATTTATTTGTTAAAATAGTGCGTTTCGCACTTTTTTATAATAAAATATTAATAAAATGGTGTGAAACTCTCCATTTATTTGTCAAAATGGTGCGTTTCGCACTTTTTTATATTAAAATATTAATAAAATGGTGCGAAACTCTCCATTTATTTGTCAAAATGGTGCGTTTCGCACTTTTTTATATTAAAATATTAATAAAATGGTGCGAAACTCCATTTTTTTGTTAAAATGGTGCGTTTCGCACTTTTTTATATTAAAATATTAATAAAATGTGCGAAACTCCCGATTTTTTTGTTAAAATGGTGTGTTTCGCACTTTTCTATTAAATTATTAATAAAATGGTGCATTTCGCACTTTTTCTATTAAAATATTAATAAAATGGTGCGAAACTCTCCATTTATTTGTCAAAATGGTGCGTTTCGCACTTTTTTATATTAAAATATTAATAAAATGGTGCGAAACTCCATTTTTTTTGTTAAAATGGTGCGTTTCGCACTTTTTTCTATGAAAATATTAATAAAATGGTGCGAAATTCACCATTTTTTGTTAAAGTAGTGCATTTCGCACTTTTTTTTTATTAAAAAATATTAAAATAATGCGAAATGCATTACTTTTTGTTACTATATACAATTAATTACCAAAATCCGTAATATTGCAAATTTCATAAATATATTACGGACCCATCCTTAATGGTTTTGCGCAACTTAATTTTTATCAATATTATACAATTGATCAACATATATTTATAAACTCTACGCAAACGTGATATGTGAGTTATCCCAAAATTGACCGATCTACGCAAACTCAATTTATGGGTTTAAAAAGTAATTTCATATAAACTCTACGCAAACCCGTTTGTGAGTTATATCAGTATTATTCGGGGTCCTATTTCGAACCAGTAAGTAAAAAAAAAAAATACTTTAAAAAGAAGGCGTATAGATATATACTAACCTTCTATTTTCTTTTTTTTTTGTAGGTTCCGGACGCCATTTCGAACCGGTAAGTTAAAAATCGTTCTAATAGAAGGCGTATAGATATATACTAACCTTTTATTTTCTTTTTTTTGTAGATTCTGGACCCTATTCGTTCTTATTTTTTGTAGGTTCAGAATGCCGAAGATACACATTTCGAAGGTAACTTCAGTTTATTTTATTTATTTTTTTGTTATATTCAAGCGAAACGTTACTAATGCTTCGATTTTTTTTTTAGGGTTTCGGCTCTCTGGAACTCTCCTGGGCGGAATTTCGAAGGTATTTCTTTGAAATTAATTTATTTCTTTGTTTTATTTAAATGAAACGTTAACTTAAACGTTTCAATTTTCTCTTTTTATAGGTCCATGGCTTCCCGAGCGGCATTTCGAAGGTAAAACTTCAAAAACTTTTATTTTTATTTTTATTCAATGAACATTAATTAACGTTCGTTCTATTTTTTGTAGGTCCAGAACACCGAAGGTATAGTGACGGACTCCACTTCGAAGGCAAAACCATCGAAGTTTTTTAATTTTATTTAATGAAACGTTGGCTAACGTTTCATTTGTGTTTTTTTTATAGGTTTTGTAGGTCCACGGCTTTCCGGACGCGAATTTTGAAGGTAAAACTTTGAAATTAAAATTTTTTTTTATTTTAATTTGATGAACGTTAACTAATGTTCGTTTTGATTTTTTGTAGGTCAAGACATTGCCGGGTTCTATTTTGAAGGTGAAAGTTCGAAATGATTTTTTTTATTTTTTAACGAACATTATACTAATGTTCATTTTTCTTTTATTTTTGTAGGTCAGGACGCTGCCAGACTCCATTTTAAAGGTATTTTCTTTGAAAGTTTTTTTTTATTAATTTATTTAACGAATGTTAGCTAACGTTCGTTCTTATTTTTTGTAGGTCCAGAATACCGAAGGTGCGATTCTGGATCCATTTTGAAGGTAACTTCAATTTTTTTTTTTTTTTCAGCTAAACGTTCCTAATGTTTCAGTTTTTCTTTTTTAGGTATTTGGCTCTCCGAAATTCTCCTGGATGGAATTTTGAAGTTACTTCTTTGAAATCATTTTACTTTTTATTTTATTTTGTTATATTTTAGCAAAACGTTACTAACTTTTCGTGTCTTTTTTTTTAGGATCAGGAAGTTGAAGCACTCCCATTTCGAAGGTGAAACTTTTATTTATTTTTTATGTTTTATTAATGAAATGTTTTTATTAATGAAAGGTACTAACATTTTATTTTATTCTTTTTGTGAGAACCCAGCCGTCACTACTGCCATTTCGAAGGTAAAACTTCGAAGTCTGTTGTTTTTTTTTATATTTATTTAAACGAAATGTTGACTAACATCTCGACGTTTTGTTTCCTCTTTTTGTAGGTTTTTGACTCTCTGGACGCAGAATTTCGAAGGTAATACTTCGAAATTCTTTTTTTTTACTTTCTTCTAACGAACGTTATACTAACATTTATTTATTTTATTTTTTAGGTTCCAGGTTCCCTTTCAAACATTTCGAAGATGACAATTCGAAATGTCATTTGTTTTATTTTGTTTTTAACGAACGTTTGCTAAAGTTCGTTTTTCTTTTCTATATGGAAACCCGGGACCTAAAAAGTAAAAGTTCGAAGGTAAAGCTTCAAGATTGAGTTTTTCTTTTTTTCTTTATTTCTCTATAACGAAACTTTATTTCTTTTGTAGGTCCTGGACACCGTTTCAAAAGAATTGAATAGTTGTTTGCTGGAATCGAACCAACTGGAACAATGTTCCAAACCATTAACAACATAATGTAGATAGATAGATAGAATAGGATAAATGAATGTAATTTATGTATAATAATGAAATAAAAAATATACGTTTAAATAAATAAATAAATAAATAAATAATGTATATAAAATAAATAAATAATAAGAATAATAAGAAATCAGGTTTCGATGTAGCAAATATGCAACTAATATTATAGACAGTTCGGTAAGGATTAAGATTGCTAAAATTCTTCCGATATTCATATTACACTTACCCGATGCTGCTTGACCCAAAAGTCACATGACTTATACCTGATCTGCGCCGAGAACCGGTCACAAATCAGGTGGACTGATCAGCTCCCATTCAGGTTAAAATCGAAAACAAATAATAGGGGCTATCGGGTATATGAAATTTACCCGGTAGCCCTTCATTTAACTAGTGAAAGGTAATGAAGTATGTGGTCATTGTGGTGTGAATGGTGTTAGGAATTCCACTAATGCCATTTCTTTATCTTTTTTAGGTTTTTAAGCAGTTTTTAAACAGCTCTTAGACAAACGGCATGTAATGGAGTGTATATATATATATAGTTGAGTGTGGTATTGCTAATGGTGTTATAAAAAATAATAACTAGTAACGCCACTATTTTTTATTTTTAGGATTCTTGATAGTTCCTGGATAATCCTTCGCGGTAGGTCTTTTGGTTGGGTATTAATGGCGTTATTAAACTATATAATAATGCCTTTTTTATTTTTTTTTAGGTTTTAAGTCAGACGATTATTTGCAATAAGTTTCTTTGGGTGATTATATGGAGCGATATTAACACCTTTTACTTCTTTCTTTTTTGATTTTTAGACGATTCGTTGATAACTGTTTATGGTAAGTCTTTCGGGTGGGTGTTAATACAGTAGTACTATTAAACTATAATAACACCTTTTTTTTTGTTTTTAGGTTTTAAAATAGTTTCTGGATGTCTCCTTGCAGTATGTTTCTTTGAGTAGTTATGTGGTGATATTAATGGCATATTAAATCCATTTGTTTTTTTTTTCGTTAGGTTTCTGAATGGTTTTTGTGGATAAAAAACACAGATTTCTGTACTGGTAATAAGTTTCTTTTGGTTGGTATGTGAATGTTAATGACGTTAGGATGCAGTACTAACATAATTTCTTCTATTTTTTAGGTTCTTGGACAATGCTTTGAACGATTTTTGGATAAAACATTATGGTAGGTTCTTTTGTTAATGCAATAATGGTATTATTAAACAAAGCTAACACTTTTTTTTTATTTTTTTATGTTTCTTGGATTAAAACGCGTAATGTAGATCAGACATGATCGTAATGTCAAGATCAACTAAGACGTGACATCTGATATTAGAACTTAGAAGTTGCTTGTTGGAATCGAACCAACTGGAACAATGTTCCAAACTATTAAAACATAATGTAAATAGATAGAATAGGATAAATTAATGAACAATTTAAATATAATAATGAAATAAATATATTATATGTTAAATAAATAAATAAATAAATAAATAATAGTACATATAAATGAATAAATAATAAAAAGAAATCAGGTTTCGACATAGCAAATATACACCTGATATCATAAATAGTTCAGTAAGGATTAAGAGAAATATCGGATTGCTGAAATTCTCCCGATATTCATATAACACTTACCGTTATGTTCTGACCTGAAAGTCATATGACAAATCATTTGACCTGTGATTAGTACCTGATATATATTAGAAATATATCGGTGACATATTGGGCGATATATATCTGATTATATAGGTGCCCGAAATATACCAGTGTATATCGGTGACATATTGGGTACCCGATGTTGTACCCGATATATGTAAATGCCCGATATATATCTGATTAGTCACCGATATATAGGTGCCTGATATATACCCGATAGCATAGATTTTGACCAGTGGTGTACGAACACTTTGGTTGGTCTAAGACCTAACAGAAGGTCAAACTACCACTAAGACATTGCACTCTCAGCCCTCAGCTTTACCATTTAGGACGACCATCTAGCTATTACTGACTCCAAGTGGTATCGTAGAGTGACCACCTGGACAGGAAGTCTCCCCCAAGGTATAGTAGTGACCTCAAGAACAGGACTGCGCACATACCAATGGCCTCATAGGGAACGTTAGAAAGACACCATGACCCTTAGTTGAAATGTGCGGTCTAACCGTACACACTAATTCACCATGATGCAGTCCAACTACACTAATCCCTGTACTTTCATGCTATTGGTTGTAGCGTCCGCAGTAAAATTCTTTTTATTTCCGTGGTCATGGGAATCGAACCTGCGACCTCACCATACTCAGGCTTAATGAGGGACTCAGTTACTATCTACCGAAATAGGGTGACCAACCTTTAGTTTTATCCTTTTACTTTGCTATATTTACGGCCAGACCACCTATTGCCTCTTTTTGAGGCTAATCTCGGGTCTGTGTCCTATTATCTTCAATGGGCAACCATTATACCGAGTACTTAATTCCTCAGGTAACAGCACCACTATAGAAGACATCCCACATCGGGCCATTTTAGGCTGATCTGAAGCTAGGTACACACCGCCTACTCATCCTATACCCATTGCATGATACTGATACTCAATTTATTTTACGATCTTTAGAGAGCATCTACTTTCATGGAGGACTTTTGACAGGTAACATCAACCATCTAGTACTCTTCCATACCACTATTTTAGGTACTAAGTCTCACTCAAAGGCCACTACAGCTCGCGATTACCTAGTACTGATAGTACAGTTGTTTACCCCAAGTGGTATACTTTGTAGTGACCACTCAGACAGGAAGTAGCAGGCATCTGTCCAGGATCACCCCTTATGGTGGGTATCAACCACCAGGGATCACCAACCAGGACCCAAAGAGTAGGGAATCGAACCCCATAACCATGCTACCTGTTCTGTGCACGAACACCTTGGTTGGTCTATGACCTAACAGAAGGTCAAACTACCACTAAGACATTGCACCCTCAGCTTTACCATCTAGGACGACCATCTAGCTATTACTGACCCCAAGTGGTATCGTGGAGTGACCACAGGACCCCGAATAATACTAATATAACTCACAAATGATCGGCATGCATTTACTATTAACTCTACACAACTTTTTTTTCATAGTAACGCTACGCAAATCCAAATCTTAGTTCAAAAAAATTTTTGTTACTAATATAATTCATTTCACATTTTTTCTATTAAAATATTAATAAAATCATGCAAACCTCACCATTTTATATTAAAATAGTGTGTTTCACACTTTTTTCTATTAAAATATTAATAAAATGGTGCGAAAATCACCATTTATTTGTTAAAATGGTGCGTTTTGCACTTTTTCTATTAAAATATTAATAATATCATGCGAAACTCACCATTTATTTGTTAAAATAGTGCGTTTCGCACTTTTTTATATTAAAATATTAATAAAATTGTGCGAAACTCTCCATTTATTTGTCAAAATGGTGCGTTTCGCACTTTTTTATATTAAAATATTAATAAAATGGTGCGAAACTCTCCATTTATTTGTCAAAATGGTGCGTTTCGCACTTTTTTATATTAAAATATTAATAAAATGGTGCGAAACTCTCCATTTATTTGTTAAAATGGTGCGTTTCGCACTTTTTTATATTAAAATATTAATAAAATGGTGCGAAACTCTCCATTTATTTGTCAAAATGGTGCGTTTCGCACTTTTTTATATTAAAATATTAATAAAATGGTGCGAAACTCTCCATTTTTTTGTTAAAATGGTGCGTTTCGCACTTTTTTATATTAAAATATTAATAAAATGTGCGAAACTCCCAATTTTTTTGTTAAAATGGTGCGTTTCGCACTTTTTTATATTAAAATATTAATAAAATTTGCGAAACTCCCAATTTTTTTGTTAAAATGGTGCGTTTCGCACTTTTTTATATTAAAATATTAATAAAATGGTGCGAAACTCTCCATTTATTTGTCAAAATGGTGCGTTTCGCACTTTTTTATATTAAAATATTAATAAAATGGTGCGAAACTCTCCATTTTTTTGTTAAAATGGTGCGTTTCGCACTTTTTCTATTAAAATATTAATAAAATGGTACGTTTCGCACTTTTTTATATTAAAATGTTAATAAAATGGTGCGAAATTCACCATTTTTTGTTAAAGTAGTGCATTTCGCACTTTTTTTTTATTAAAAAATATTAAAATAATGCGAAATGCATTACTTTTTGTTACTATATACAATTAATTACCAAAATCCGTAATATTGCAAATTTCATAAATATATTACGGACCCATCCTTAATGGTTTTGTGCAACTTAATTTTATCAATATTATACAGTACAATTGATCAACATATAATGCAATATATTTAAAAACTCTACGCAAACGTGATATGTGAGTTATCCCAAAATTGACCTATCTACGCAAACTCAATTTATGGGTTTAAAAAGTAATTTCATATAAACTCTACGCAAACCCGTTTGTGAGTTATATTAGTATTATTCGGGGTCCTGTGACCACCTGGACAGGAAGTCCCCCCTAAGGTATAGTAGTGACCTCAAGGACAGGACTGCGCACATGCCAATGGCCTCATAGGGAATGTTAGAAGGACACCATGACCCTTAGTTGAAATGTGCGGCCTAACCGTACACACTAATTCACCATGATGCAGTCCAACTACACTAATCCCTGTACCTTCACGCTATTGGTTGTAGCGTCCACAGTAAAATTCTTTTTATTTCCGTGGTCATGGGAATCGAACCTGCGACCTCACCATACTCAGGCTTAATGAGGGTCTCAGTGACTAACCACTAAGATAGGATGACCAACTTGTTTTATCCTTTTACTTTGCTATGTTAATGGCCAAACCACCCATTGCCTCTTTTTGAGACTAATCTCGGGTTTGTGTCCTATCATCTTCAATGGGCAACCATTATACCGAGTACTTAATTCCTCAGGTAACAGCAATACTATAGAAGACATCCCCCATCGGGCCACTTTAGGCTGATCTGAAGCTAGGTACACGCCGCCTACTCATCCTATACCCATTGCATGATACTGATACTCAATTTATTTTACGACCTTTAAAGAGCATCTACTTTCATGGAGGACTTTCGACAGGTAACATCAACCATCTAGTACCCTTCCATACCACCATTTTAGGTACTAAGTCTCACTCAAAGGCCACCACTGGTAAAAAATGATTTATCCTACACATATCTTACACATATTGGGTACTCAAAATGTAGAAAATCATACACAAATAATACACATATCATACACATATCGGATACTAATATATATATCATACATATATCAGGTACCTGATAGGTATACTATATATATAAGTACCCGATATGTGTATGATATGTATATTATTTGTGTATGATTTTCTACATTTTGAGTACCCGATATATGTAAGATATGTGTAGGATATGTGTAGGATAGACCATTTTTTTACCAGTGCACTACAGCCCGCGATTCACCACAGGTACCGATAGTACAGTTGTTTATCCCAAGTGGTATACTTTGTAGTGACCACTCGGACAGGAAGTAGCAGGCATCTGTCCAGGATCACATTTTATGGTGGGTATCAACCAATAACCATGCTACCTGTTCTGTGCACGAACACCTTGGTTGGTCTATGACCTAACAGAAAGTCTAACTACCACTAAGACATTACACCCTCAGCTTTACCATCTAGGACGACCATCTAGCCATTATTGACCCCAAGTGGTATCGTGGAGTGACCACCCGGACAGGAAGTCTCCCCCAAGGTATAGTAGTGACCTCAAGGACAGGACTGTACAC
Source organism: Rhizophagus irregularis (assembly GCF_026210795.1). Taxonomy (NCBI): domain Eukaryota; kingdom Fungi; phylum Glomeromycota; class Glomeromycetes; order Glomerales; family Glomeraceae; genus Rhizophagus; species Rhizophagus irregularis. Next base: position 1,956,703 of record NC_089433.1, read on the forward strand.
ATGCCAATGGCCTCATAGGGAACGTTAGAAGGACACCATGACGCCCGTTGAAATGTGCAGCCTAACTGTACACACTAATTCACCATAATGCAGTCTAACTACACTAATCCCTCCCCGTACCTTCACGCTATTGGTTGTAGCGTCCACAGTAAAATTCTTTTTATTTCCGTGTCATGGGAATCGAACCTGCGACCTCACCATACTCAGGCTTAATTTATGTGATAGCGACTAACCACTGAGATCATTTTATCCTTTTACTTTGCTTATGTTTACGGCCAGACCACCTATTGCCTCTTTTGGACTAATCTCGGGTTTATGTCTCTATCATCTTCAATGGGCAACCATTATACCGAGTACTTAATTCCTCAGGTAACAGCACCACTATAGAAGACATCCCCCATCGGGTCCACTTTAGTCGATCTGAAGCCAGGTACACGCCGCCTACTCATCCTATACCCATTGCATGATACTGATACTCAATTTATTTTACAACCTTTAAAGAGCATCTACTTTCATGGAGGACTTTCGACAGGTAACATCAACCATCTAAGTACCCTTCCATACCACCATTTTAGGTACTAAGTCTCACTCAAAGGCCACCACTGGTAAAAAATGATTTATCCTACACATATCTTACACATATTGGTACTCAAAATGTAGAAAATCATACACAAATAATACACATATCATACACATATCGGATACTAATATATATATCATACATATATCAGGTACCTGATAGGTATACTATATATATAAGTACTCCCGATATGTGTGTGATACGTATATTATTTGTGTATGATTTTCTACATTTTGAGTATCCGATATATGTAAGATATGTGTAGGATATGTGTAGGATAGACCATTTTTTTACCAGTGCACTACAGCCCGCGATTACCTAGTACCGATAGTACAGTTGTTTACCCCAAGTGGTATACTTTGTAGTGACCACTCGGACGGAAGTAGCAGGCATCTGTCCAGGATCACATTTTATGGTGGGTATCAACCAATAACCATGCTACCTGTTCTGTGCACGAACACCTTGGTTGGTCTATGACCTAACAGAAAGTCTAACTACCACTAAGACATTACACCCTCAGCTTTACCATCTAGGACGACCATCTAGCCATTATTGACCCCAAGTGGTATCGTGGAGTGACCACCCGGACAGGAAGTCTCCCCCAAGGTATAGTAGTGACCTCAAGGACAGGACTGTACACATGCCAATGGCCTCATAGGGAACGTTAGAAGGACACCATGACCCTTAGTTGAAATGTGCAGCCTAACTGTACACACTAATTCACCATAATGCAGTCTAACTACACTAATCCCTGTACCTTCACGCTATTGGTTGTAGCGTCCACAGTAAAATTCTTTTTATTTCCGTGGTCATGGGAATCGAACCTGCGACCTCACCATACTCAGGCTTAATGAGGGTATTAGTGACTAACCACTGAGATCATTTTATCCTTTTACTTTCGCTATGTTTACGGCCAGACCACCTATTGCCTCTTTTTGGACTAATCTCGGTCTGCGTCCTATCATCTTCAATAGGCAACTATTATACCGAGTACTTAATTCCTCAGGTAACAGCACCACTATAGAAGACATCCCCCATCGGGCTACTTTAGGCTGATCTGAAGCTAGGTATACGCCGCCTACTCATCCTATACCCATTGCATAATACTGATACTCAATTTATTTTACGACCTTTAGAGAGCATCTACTTTCATGGAGGACTTTTGACAGGTAACATCAACCATCTAGTACCCTTCCATACCACCATTTTAGGTACTAAGTCTCACTCAAAGGCCACTACAGCCCACGATTACCTAGCACCGATAGTACAGTTGTTTACCCCAAGTTGTATACTTTGTAGCGACCACTGACAGGAAGTGGCAGGCATCTGTCCAGGATCACCCCCTTATGGTGGGTATCAACCACCAGGGATCACCAACCAGGACCCAAAGAGTAGGGAATTGAACCCCATAACTATGCTACCTGTTCTGTACACGAACACCTTGGTTGGTCTAAGACCTAACAGAAGGTCTAACTACCACTAAGACATTGCACCCTCAGCTTTACCATCTAGGATGACCATCTAGCCATTACTGACTCCAAGTGGTATCGTAGAGTAACCACCCGGACAGGAAGTCCCCCCAAGGTATAGTAGTGACCTCAAGAACAGGACTGCGCACATGCCAATGGCCCCATAGGGAACGTTAGAAGGATCTGTGACTCGGATTGAAATGTGCAGCCTAACTGTACACACTAATTCACCATGATGCAGTCCAACTACACTAATCCCTGTACCTTCACGCTATTGGTTGTAGCGTCTGCAGTAAAATTCTTTTTATTTCCGTGGTCATGGGAATCGAACCTGCGACCTCACCATACTCAGGCTTAATGAGGGTCTCAGTGACTAACCACCGAGATAGGGTGACCAACCCTTATTTTATCCTTTTACTGTGCAAACAGTCTTTTGACTTTATCTTTTATTCATATTTTAACATCGAAAATTGACGAACAATATTACAAAAATAAGAAAATAAACTAATAAAAAATAAAAAGAGTAGCTTCACGACTCATATAAGTAAAGAAATCTAAACTAAAATAAAATTAAAGCAAAGAAAAACTAAACTATTACAGAATCGCATACCCCAACTTTACCCGAAGGCCAGTGTGAGTCAACTATCCAACGTCCAAAAATCCAGTCCGTTACCAGAAAGAAATCCTAAGAGGTTGAACTGTTAAGCGGCGCAGAAAATCCAAGTGCGAGATCCATGATCCGCCCCGAATTATAGAAGAGGATATCCAAGAAATCCAGGAATCCTGAGAGACTGACGCCAAAGAAGAGTTGTGAATATGTGAAGAAATAGCAGTAAAAGGAGGATTTGAAGATGGGCCACGTAATTTGGAAGCAGCCGAGATACCCTGTGACTCTTCCCAAGCATGGAAAAGAATATTACGACATAACCAAATTTCACCATATAGTTCGATCTGGAAGTCGTTAAGAAGAGTCGAAATAGTCTTATAAATAACCGAAAGAGGGAAATATTGTTTCAGAAAATTCGTCAAATGCGCAGGTAACAATCCTCTAGTAAGCCAAAGATAGGATGAAGAAGGAGTTTCATAGTTCCAACAATCAAGAGCAGAGAATGCAACATGGAAATTAGAGTCCAAAGGTTTCAAGGACAAAAATGAGGATAGACACGAATCTCTGAATTTAACAACTTCAGAACGATGTGTCGAACATGGATTAAGTTCTGGAAGAATATAAGGACAAGTCCAAAGATGGTTCAAATCTTCAGGAGCGGAATTGCATTGTGGACAAAGCCAATCCGGAGAGTATAAATAAGGTTTGCGTTGTTGAAGAGTAGTTAAAGTGGGCAGCATATCCAGAAGAAGTTTGATACGGAAGATCCAGAATTCAGGACGACCATTCTTATGCGAAGCAAAGCCTTTAATTTGCGAAAGGCAAAAGTATATACCAGCCCAATCAAAAAGTGATGGAGAGCCAAGAGCAGTGAATCGTGCCATTGAACAAAAAGATAAAAGTGCGCAAGCATCTGCTATAGACCGGAGGAAGTGCCGAATATTCATGTCAATAGGCAAAGAATTAAAAGTTAAAAAGCATGGGACATGACAAAATGCCAAAGGTGAGACGGTAGGTTGCGAAGACAAATGAGAAGCTTTTGCCAAAGAGTCCACTTGTACATTGTAGAAATCATCACCATGAGCAGGGACTTTAATCAAATTGACAATAAGCTTACGATCTTTGATCAGTTGTCGAATAGAAAGCCAAAGAAGGTGATTGTGTTCACGAAGCAACTTCGGTGAGAAGGGAACATCAACAAAGCGTTTCCATAATGAAATTAACTGACTACAGTCGGTATAAACAGAGATTGAAGAACCATGGGAAAGAGCGTTTAGCCCTAATACAATAGCATAGATCTCAGAACGTAAGGCTGAAGGGAAACATGAAGGAATTTGTAAAGATGAAGATTCAAGGATAAGTCCGTCATCATCAAGAGCAAGCCAGGCAGAAGCCATGGAAGAAGGTGAAGAGTCTGTAGCAGTATGAAAAGAACCATCAGTATACAAAGATTGCACAGAAAGTGGCAAAACTTTATCATCAGTCGTATCCATAAAGGGAGAAGAGAGGGCGGAAAAAGTAGGTAAAGACGGGTTTGTCAAATGAACAAGAGCCAGAGAAGTAGCATAACTTCATGAAGTAGATAAAGTTATGGGAAGATAAGCCGCAAATACTTTGGCATTTCTGGTAGGATAACCTACGGTATCTGATAAGATCACATTAAAAAAGCATTTCTCACTATTACAGCGTTGTTTGATTGCAGATTTCTTGGATAGAGCGGGGATATTAAAGGAACAACCAGGACAAGGATTATAAGATCGTTCATCAGCAGAAGAAGATACAGAGAGCCAATGAGACATGATAGCAGAGTTTTGTTTCTTGTAGGTAATACAAACATGGCCTACGGATAGAGTTTGGGTAGCAGAATCAAAATTGATAGCCCATTGAGGATAAAAGTGATAATCTTTAACAGTATGATCTAATAAACAAGGTGAAGCTAAAGTAAAAGAAGAATTAATAAAATACAAGGGTAAAAATAAAGAAGAAGAAGAAGAAGAAAGAAAATTATTTTTAATAAAGTTAAACCAAATAGGGATCCGTCCTTTACGGCCCACAATACCAAGATAACGAAGGTCAGACCAATTCATAAGATAACGTCCACAAGGAGAAGCCAACTGGGCAAGTACGAAGATATTCAAATGTTTCCAAAGTTTCCAACTTATTTGAAAAATTGATTGTGGTAAAACAGTTCGGAGTGGTAACGCTAATTGTAAATCCTGCCTCGGAGGTTGGAAGGGAAGGGACCACGTGATACTTAGACGCGAAGAAAATAATAATGAATTAAACAAAGTATGCGTCCGAAGAGAGACGACCTGTGACCATGGTTCCAAGTTGATAGTAGTTGGGCAACTTTCAGCACCCAAATATCCTTGAAGATAGGAGATAGCATAGAGGGCAAAATCTTTGAAATCAGGATGAGTGAAAATTTTTTGCCAAGATGCAATATGGGAAGAAAGAAATCGATAAAAAGCATTCTGAATCGAAAAGGGAAGTTTAAAAAATAACAAGGCCAATGGAGTAGTCGCAGCAAGTCCAGCTTTTCTTCGAAGTACTGAAAACATAGGCTTGACTATTGAGTGAATAGTACTGTCAGAGAAAAGGGTGGTTTGAAGACGAAATTCCAATCGCGGAAGAAGGACAGCGTTATAGAGATAGGCCACATGTTGTGCTAATAGTTTCTTTGGACCCAGAAGAGCAGCCATATCTTTAACCATGGAGCGCGCTTGTTTAAGAACAAAAGCAGAAGAGGCGGATAAGGAAAACCAAACACCTAAAAAGCGAAAGGAAGTATTAAGAGATAAAGAAGAGAGAGAAAGAAAGGTATTGGAAATTAAACATGAAGGTGAAAGTTCGAAGGTAATCTTCGAAGAAGGAGAAGAGGATGAAAGAAGAACATATTTTGCTGAATTGGCTTGAACATTATTTAAAGTATAAAATTCAGCAGTAATAGAAAGGCAATCTTCAATTCCAGATTTTGAAGAAGCAATAAGGGTAGAATCGTCCATGAACGTCAAATGTGAAATTGGTAAAGAATGTTGTTCAAATTCAAGTGGAGAATAAGTTAAAAGAGCTGAAGATTTTAAAATAAAAGGATCTCGTGCTTCACAATTCAAAACAGTAAGTAAAGGGTCCAAGTAAATAACCCAGAGAAGAGGGAAAATAATTTCTCCTTGATCGATACCAACACGTACTCGATAAGCAGCTGTATCACCGTGACAAGTAATTATCTTATTATTTCATCGTGTAAAAAGATTCAAAATAAATTGCACTAAAAGTGCAAGGATATGTAATCTATCTAAAGCTAATTTAAGCATATTTAAGTCCATGGAATCAAAAGCTTTAGAGATATCTTGAGAAACGATCCATAATTCCTGATCATCAGTAGAGTCATGTTTTTGTTGATGGATAATCGCATCAAGCATTTTGATAGGGACATCCGTAGAACCACCAGGTAAACCAGCAAAATTACCACCTTGGAGAATTTTATTATCAGCAAGGATGTTGGAGAGACGATTCGTGACGACCTTAACTACACATTTACGAACTGTTTCCAGAAGAGTAATGGGTCGAGTGTTCTTAAGTTGAGCATCAAAATCATGAGGTTTAGGAATAGGATAAACTACAGCCTCACGCCAGTCAGCAGGGATATCACCGCGAGAAAGGCAGGTATTCGCAAGTAAAAGAGAGAAATCCAAGGCTTCACCGGATAAATGCTTTATTATTTCATAAGAAATTTTTGAAGGGCCAGAAGCTTTGTTATTAGGCATGGAAGAAATCACATCAGACCATTCTTGTAGAAAAATGGGTGCCAAAACAGGGTTATATAATGAGGCAGACACATCGGAGAGAGGGTGTAAGCTTGTTGCCAACGAACAGGAAATGAAGCAATAGAAGAGTAGTGGACCAACGGAGGAGAAACAATTGATTGGAAATGAGTAATAGCAGCTTGCTTAATATCCGAAGGATCCGTTAATAAAGTAGGAGTAGAATCCAGGACAACTAGGACGCGGTCGAGAACAATCGAACGTTTTTCTACTGATAAGGCAGAATCTATAAAAGTGCCAAGTGAGTTCGAAAAGTGTTCATCACGTAAGGCAGTGTAGTATTCCACGGAGTCCGTAAGATGTTGGGCAAATTTAGTAGATAGAAAGGCAGAAACTAAATTCTTTTGCGATCGTAAAAATGATTTAAATCCAGATACGGGAGTAGTAGAATAAGTAGGAACTGAATAATCAGGAAGCAAGGATGCAAGATTCATTAGATGAGTAGGCAAAGCAGCAGTCATTTGTGACAGTTGAGTAGGCCGATTAGGACGACGAGTTGTAAGACAATATAAAAATCGATCTAAAAACTTGTTAATGGCAATAAGTTTAGTTAATTCAGGAGAGTACGAATGTCGGTGTGTATTGGAGACTTTTTGAAAGGGTAAAGTTTCAATTGCAGCACTGAGTATGGTGGCTTTCAATGCATGCCACATACGATCAAGAGAAAGAGAGGAGAAATCAAAATTGGGGTGATATTGCTTGTCTAAATATACTCCAAGAGAATCATCTACTTACGTGGTAAAATTATTCCATTGTTCAACTGAAGTGGAAGTATAAGAAAAAATAGTACGCGTTTCTTTTTTTTGTTTAAGACGAGATTTAGCTAAAATAGCCAGACAAGAACTGAAGTCAAAAACAGTTGTAAGAACTTTGTGATCTGTAAAAGGACGATCAAGGAGATTGGGGCAAGTAACCACTTGCGAAAAGAGACCAGGAGCGGGAAAACCAGGTGAAGACCAGATATAATCCAGTCTAGAAGATCCATTATCATGAAAAAAGATAGGATCAGGACCATCAATAGAAGAATAGGCTTGATGATCGGTAAAAAATCGAGAAGAAAGTAAACGAAGGAGTTTAAAATGATTGGGGGGATAATTAGAATGAGCAACTTCATCAATATTGAAGTCACCAAGTATTATTACAAAATAATTATTAGTACGTGCATGATCAAGCCAAGAAAGAAGTTTGGCAATAAGATCATTGCAAATAGATTGATAAATAGAACCAGAAGGGGGATAATATATAGAAATAATAGAGATTTTAATTTGATGAAAAAATAAATCTAATTTAAGAAGTCGACCTTTCCAAGGATCGATTGTTTGAACATGTTTATGAAGGGGGTTACGTAATAAAATGCCAACACCATCATGAGGATGAGAGGAGGATGAGCAGGCCCAATAGGACTGAAAATGATGTTGGGAGTGTTCGTTTTTAAAAATAAATTTAGTATTAGAAGGGGAAAGGCGGGTATTATTAACAGATAGAGCACCAAAAGAAGAATGAAGAAAAAAATTAAGCAAATGTTGTTGTTGAACAGAGGAACATAATCCATTTACATTAATTTGACCAAATTTAATAAGGGGAGAAGGGTGGGGAGAAAAATTATGTTTATTGTTGTCCATCATTATTACACACTGATAAAACGGTAATAAAGAAGGGGAAAGAAAAACAACAATTATTGATTAGCTTGGCCATGTTGGCGAGCTAAGATGAGGTTGTTTTGTTGGATTCCTTCTTTAATTGAACCAGCCAAAGAGGCAACAGTATCAGAAAGAGAGGAGAGACGCTGTTCCATATCAATAGGAGAGGAAGGAGCGACGTTGGAAGGTGGAATAGGAGCAAATTGAGGAATCGGAGTAAATCCACTTGTTGATTGTAAAGGAGGAGAATTAATATCAACAAGGATATTGTTATTAGTATTGTTCACTAAATCATCCCATCCTTGCATAGAGGAAGGGATGTAGGAGGGCGGTTTTGCGACAAAAGGTCCTGGAACAGGAGCACAAGCAGCCATAGCAGATTCCAATTTGGTGATGCGGCTGTTCATGGTAGCAAATTGTGTGGTAAGAAGGGCTAATTCTTCAACTACTTTTTCAAGAGCAGCACCGATAGATTTCCAATCAGTAAGCACAGTAGGAGGGGCAGGGTATGTAATATTCATGCCATCAGCATAGTGATCAAGTTCATTTGCATCAGGAATACGACGATGTTGATTATTGTTGTGCTTATTATTAAGATTATCACGATTCTATGGTCGGCGTTGAGAGCGAGAACGAGATTGTTATCGATTATTAGGTCTGGAATTAGAACGATGGCGAGAAGCACTAGTATGGTGATGTCCATCATTATTATTATCAGGGCGGGCAAAACGATTATGTCGTTTAGCAGGATGAGAAGGAGGCAAATGCTTATTATATAAAGCACGTAATTTATCATTAGATTGCCAAGGGCGAGAAGGGCGATTAGGTCTAGATGAAGAACCACATCGGTCAGGGTTACAATTAGGGCGACCACATCGATGACAAAGAAAAGTGACTTCATCCGGAGAATGCCAGGTAAGGCCAACATTCTTGAGGGTGCATAAAATAGATTTTGCATTTTCCATAGCCGTTTCAGAGGCAAAATGGCAATAGGCATAAGGCTTGGGATTATAAGAATTCATAGAGAAGGGAACATTAATAGATTTAGCGGAAATTTCATCAGCAATTTCGGCAAGATCGACCGCAATAGTACCACGCGGAAGACCAGCAAGTAAAGCAACAAAAGCGCGTCTTTCAGCGCGTTGGTCAGGTGAGAAAGTAGCGGGGCAGACGCGTAAGCAATGTCCACCACAAAGGACGCCCCAAGTAGAGTCGAGGTTCTGTAATGCACCAGTAGATTCAAAGGTAATGTATGCAGTACGATAAAGTTTAGATAAATGGGTATGGCAGCGAGTAATATTGCCATAACGACATCAGGAAATTTTATAGCGCAAAAAATTGCGTAAGTTTACGATTTTGTAAGTTTATGAAAGTTTATGGCATAATATTTCGAAAAATTTCAAAATATTACGTAAGTTTACAATTTCGTAAGATTTATGTGATATTACGGTTAAAATATTACGTAAGTTTACAATATCGTAAGATTTACGCAATATTATGGTCAAAATATTCTGCAAATTTACGAAACTGTAAACCTGCGTAATATTACGGTTGAAATATTTCGAAAATTTACGAAACTGTAAACCTGCGTAATATTACGGTTGAAATATTTTGAAAATTTACGAAACTGTAAACCTGCGTAATATTACGGTTAAAATATTTCGAAAATTTACGAGACTGTAAACCTGCGTAATATTACGGTTGAAATATTTCGAAAATTTACGAGACTGTAAACCTGCGTAATATTACGGTTAAAATATTTCGAAAATTTACGAAACTGTAAACCTGCGTAATATTACGGTTGAAATATTTCGAAAATTTACGAGACTGTAAACCTGCGTAATATTCCGTTTCGAAAATTTACGAGATTGTAAACTGCGTATGCAGTAGAACGTATACAAGGGGCATGTGATACTATTGAATAATCAAAAATAATATAAACACCTTTTCTTTTATATAAACACCTTTTTTTTAAGTTTGGGAAAGCAAATTTATTTTTATTTACGAATTTTTTATTATTTACAATTTTTATGTTAAAAATTAAAGTAAATTCTAATTTTTATTATAACTTAATAAAAAAATATACATTTGATACTTGTTCGCTACTATTTTATAAAATAGTACCCAGGCTGTACGGCGTGGACGTCAGTATCAGTCACAGCCCAAAAAAAACGTGAGTCTCCAGCCGATATTTGGTACGGACTGGGCCTAGCTACTCACTTAATAAATAAAAAAATAAAAATAATTATCTTCTACGATACGTAGGTAAGTTTCTCCTTCTCCTACGATCATCACGCGTATCTAAAATTGATCAAATTTATCAAATTTAAAATGTGAACGTAAAATAGAATGTAATATTAATTATAAAATTTTATTATAGTATAATTACCCGGCCTCTCCCAAAATCTCGTTCTAAATTCGCGATAATATCTTTGGCCGGTACGCGTCCACAGCCGCCGCCCAGGCCGATCAGGGGTACCATTACGATAAAGGACATAGTTCTAAATATCAAAATCAGTTTGAATATTCGGTAAATACATTTAATTTAAATGAATGTAATTTTATTTATTTACTTACATGGTAATCCCTGACGAGGTTCCTCCACTTTTGGCTGCACTGTTGCCCGGAAACCCTCGTTCGAAATATTCTATTTATTCTGATTCAATTAAATGGATTGGTTAATTTGAATTTAAATTCTTTCTTAAAGAAAATTATAGATATTAGTCATATGAACCTATTGGCAACAGAGTCCCCAAAAATCATGGCGGCTTCTACCATTAATATTATGGTAGGCGCGGTTTCTGTCGCGGCGTATGTCGACAAGTTCGTCCATCATAGCCCAGTTCCAATGGACGTTATAGGAACGATGACGTGTTTGACGAGGCATTATTAGATTTGATTTTATTTTTATAATTTGATTTTGGGATGAGTAAAAATTTGAAAGAAAGTCGTAAAATGTCACTTTAAATAAAATTTGAACAATACCTCTTTGGTTTGATTTTATTTCTCGTTTCAATTAAAATTTAATTTATTAGACTTTTCATCATTAAACATATTAATTAAATCTCATGCGGATATGGATTATCTAAATATAAATATCATGATTCTAAATATAGATATAAATCACTTAATTTATTTTAATTTTTTTTTAAAAAAAAATCTTAGTTTGATTTCAATTAAAAATAATTAAAAATCATGTACATGTTTTGGTTATTTAAATATAAATATCAATATATTATATTTAAAAATAAAACAATTTATTATTAGCACATTCTATTGAATTTTAAAAAAAAATCATCAATATATCATATTTAAAAATAAAACAATTATATTCTGATTAAATATTTTGCGTACATTTCTTAAAAAAATCATAAAAAAAATCTTGTACGTCGTACATGCAATTACTAAATATCATCCCCTTGTGATAAATAAAAAATTACGCAACACAAATTCAACACAAACTCAACACAAATTTAACAAATTTAACGAAATTTGGCCAAAATTAACAAATTTTTTACTAGAATTATCAACACAAATTGAACACAAATTTCAGTCACGATTTATTTATGTCACGCCCGTGTTGTTAATAATTAAATAAATAAATCTGCATTTTATTTATGATATGGAAAACGTGACCATAAATTCTTTTAAGGATATAATTTTATTAAAATAAATCAAAACTCCTATATCAAGTGACTAAAAAATATATTTATTTACGAAATATTCATTTTGTTTATCAAATCGGGGTACTATGTGAACGACACCATGTATAGACTCTATAGCTACAAAGTTATATAATTCTATTAATTTTAAGTGAGGACATCCATATAAATATGGGTTCCTTTTAGATTTAAAATCGTACCATTGAATTAATGCAAGATTTAGCGGTGGGTCTGTTAATACTTCTGCTAACAATAAGGCCTATAAATAATAAATATTTATTAATACTTTTATAATAAATTATTACATAAATTGGAAAAATACCTGTCCATAACAAAGTCCTTTGTCTGATATATAATCATTTGATTCTTCAGAATCCATTGAAATAGCTATGTCGCTAAACCATACTTTATTATGATACCTGTTTGTGGCACACATTATGGCACCATTTTCCAGTGTTACCGATCTGTATATGTTTATTCGGATTTCACCAATAATTGTGAAACCATCAAGTAAATCTAGATATGAATCCAGACAACTTATAAATCTAGCAAAACCAGTCTGCATTTTATTGTCTACGGAATCTTTTTTTTCATTAAAAAATGTATTTGCATTTTGTAAAGAGAATTCAAAGAGTCTTGCAGAAAATTTACAAGTGTGAGGTGTTTTTGCCGGATTCACTGAATGTTGAGACATTCTAATAGATATTGCTTGACGTTTTATCTATTAATTTAATTTCCATCTTAAGTTATATAATAAATATATACAATAAATAAAATTTTCAAATACTTACAGTTCGTAAAATCTGAGGTTTGACATCTTTTTTATTGCTAATTCGGTAGGGTATTTTAACGAAATATTTGTGAAGACTTTCGTAAGTTTCTGTAGTATAGCCATTTATTACGCCATAAGATCGTATTGAGTCAATAATATGATAAACCCATGAATGCAATTTAGGTAACTTCAAATTGGAAGGAGAAACAAATTTAAAAGCCTTGACAAACATCCGAGCCCATCTATGTATTGCATTCTAAAACTTAAATGTTAATTTAATTTATTTAATTTAAATTTTCAATTTTACTAAAATTTTAATACATACATTAAATTTCTCCAAGTCACTTTCACTAAATTCTTCATATCTACTTAAAATATACATTTCATTCCAATATTCGTACAATTTCGTAAGATCATCATTATTTACAAAATTATCTACTTCATTGTTATTTTCATCATATAAATTATCAATAACAAATATCATGACTTTCATCAAACTTCGATATTCATTAGCAGTTAATCTTGCAATTGACTGCAGTCCATTGGAAAAAATTTTAATGGCGGGAAAACGTGGGATTGCTGCTAGACGGTGATCTACTTCTTCAACTAATTTATTACCATTAACATGTTGCAATTTTAAGATATCGCACGTGAAGATAATTTGATAACGAAATAAACCTAAATCTAAATGATGCATTCTGTCAGGAACAGTAGCCAAGTAGATATTTATATTCCTTGATAATATAAATATTTATAATTAATAGATATATATGTTATTATAATTATTTCTACTTTTGCATACTTACGGTAAATCCCAAAAAAAATTATGTACAGATTCTATGCAAACAGATCTTTGTGTATCATTTTCAAAATGTTTACGCATTTCATCATGAGTTCTTAGTATTACATCGTTAACCGATAAGTCTATATTTGCAAGATTTTCCCTTTTAACTAAACAGGAGTGACATGGAAGGTTTGAATTGGAGGATTTATAAACTAAACAAAAACTTGCGGCTTTCGGCCAATCTGCAATAATAGTTGAAACTCTAGGATAAAACCAGGTATTTTCATTATTTATAAAAAGGTCTATACCATCTTTTAATAAAATAATAGGTTCTAGTAAATGACGTAAAGATTTATGAAAGGTATCACGAACCAGATCTTTATTTGCAGCTTCTAAAATTGGTAAATATCCCAAAAGTTGCTTTGCATCCTGTTTATTACGACGCCATATTGGGATATTACCTAATGTAATATATATTGGATGCAATTGACTTTTTCCTAATGTATCTGTAGTTGTTGCATCTGAATATAAAATAATTGATAATAATTTGGAACCAGTAGGTAAGGATTCTTGTGTAGTTTTCCACCATTTTCCAGTGTTTTGTTCACTGTAAATACTTTCTCTATTATACTATAAAATAATATAAATAAATTAAAATAAATATTATTTAAATTATTGAATTAACTAATATTTACTATTTACCTCATAGTTTTCGTAAGATAGCGCAAAATTTTGTGTTATGTCAGGAACAGTTAAGATATTTTTGATGCACTGTATTAAGTTTTGATAATAAAGAAAATAATCTTTATCTTTATGTTTTGTTATAAGAACTTTACTAAATTTTAAATTAGAAAACTTCATATTATTCATAAATGCTCGTCAGGACCCCGAAAAATACATATAAAGGTCACATGTAAGTTTGCTTAACCATATTAGTAAAATTTCCAAAAGTCATAAAATTTTATTTGCATAGATTTTGAGATTTTTTAAAAGGTTATATATATAGTTTGCGTAATAACAATCATTTTTATATATGTCATATATTTTAATTTGTGTAGTCAACGGTATTTTTTAATAAAATATATATATATATATAATTCCAGCAGTCTTCTACTAATTAGCAGCATAACGCCTTGGAATTCCAGCAATTTTCTACTAATTAGCAGCATAACGCCTTGAAATTCCAGCAATTTTCTACTAATTAGCAGTATAACGCCTTGGAATTCCAGCGATTTTCTACTAATTAGTAGCATAACGCCTTGGAATTCCAGCGATTTTCTACTAATTAGCAGCATAATGCCTTGGAATTCCCTAATAAGCAGCATTACGCATAGTATAATATATAAATTTTTGAAAATACATAATTGACAGCTAATCTGATTGATAATAGATAATTTTTTTTTCAATTTTTTGACTTTTAACAGACCGTTTTATTGAAAGAAAAAAATAAAATAATTTTTTTTGGTCTGTAACAAACCGTTTTATTCAATAAAATTTTTTTTTTGGCCTTTACTGTTATATTTTTTTAACAACAGGCCATTTTATTAAAAAAAAAATATTTGATTTAGAATGTTATTAATATTCCTTTTTATTATTTTTCTTTAAAAGTAACTTCTTAAATCTAAAATTTATTATTTTAGATACCAATATCTTGGAAAAATATGAGTTAAGAGAAAAGTATAGTCAATTTTTTTGGGAATATTACCATACTAATATTCCTTTTACTTTTTTCTTAGGAACTTGGAATTTAGACTGGAACTCCAATGCTCACTGTAAGTAAAGAATTTTTTAGCTTTATTTTATTTATTTTAGAAGTATTATTAACATTTCTATTGTTTTTTCTATTAGAAATAGTTTTTAGATTAAAACTAAACTGAAATTTTTAGTAAGTTGAGAATAGGGTGGAATTTTTTTTGTTTTATATGTGAAGTAGTATTAATATTTTTTTTCTTTAGAAATAGAATCTTCTTTTAGAAATGATTTTATAAATTATATTCTAAGTTTTTGTTATAATTTATAAAAAAATAATGAACAATCTTTTTGTTTTAGTGTTAATACTTGAATTATCAAATAATTAAATATAGTAGTATAAATAAATACGTCAGTACAAATTAATTTATGCAATTTGGCATTATGCTAGCAATTGAAAATCAATTATACTGGAAGTATATTCTAAATACAACTAATTAAATTAAAAAAAAAGCCATGATTTCATTTTTTTAATATACAAATG
Source organism: Rhizophagus irregularis (assembly GCF_026210795.1). Lineage (NCBI taxonomy): Eukaryota > Fungi > Glomeromycota > Glomeromycetes > Glomerales > Glomeraceae > Rhizophagus > Rhizophagus irregularis. The sequence goes on from NC_089433.1 coordinate 1,972,274, forward strand.
TCATAAAAAAAATTTGCTTATTCTAATATAAATTATAAAGTCAGAAGTCAACTTTGCGTATTGATCTTAGTAAAAACATTTGCTTATTTTAAAGCAAAATTTTGCCGATCATCTCTGACTTTTATATGTATTTTTCGGGGTCCTTGCTCGTCCCTGTTCGATATTTTTTGGTAATGGTGATTCTGTAAGATTTGAATGTTTATTAAAAAAACGTATTATTTCATTACCACCTTTATTATTTATTTTATATTTCGTTACTAATAACATTAGATTTTTATGAGCATCATTAGGAAATTCTGTGCAAGTTTTGGTATTGAGATTTTTGGGTTCTTCAAAAATTTCAGGCTCTTCAGAAATTTCAAGCTCTTCAGATGAATCTAATATATTTTCAAAGTTACTATCTTCAAGGCTCATCTCTGATATTGCACTTCCAATACTGTCAAATGACATATTTTGTACATCATTATCATCATCCACCTAAAATTATAAACCAAATGAGTTAGTATAATTTGAGCTTTTTTCTTAAGAGCTTTAAAAAGAATAATCTGGAATAACATAATTACCTCAACTTTATCATTTTCATATTCACTACTTAGATTACTTCTTGTATCCATTTCACTGCTATATTTTTCACTATCATTATTATCATCATCTTCTTCTACTTCTAATTCTACATTTTTTAAGCATTTTTGGGCGTGTTGAATATATGCAAAGCGTTGACTGAATATTCGCATACAAAGGGGGCATTTAAAACTCATGTTGCTAAATTAACGCGTCAAATTTGATGAAAAGTATCAATTCACTATTCAATTTATAAGATTTTGTGTGCTAATAAAATTATATTGCAAATTTATTGTAAAAATTTAATGAATTATTGAATGGATTACAATTGATTGAGTTATTTGAATAGATACAACTACGCAAATTTACGCATTAATGAATGGAACTAAGGCTGTAGAATGCTGATGGCTAATGTCGCGAGAATAATTAGCAAATTTACGCATTATATGAAATTCAAAATATGCGAAACACTCAGCAATTTTGCTGCCAGTACAACTACGCAAATTTACGCATTAATGAATGGAACTGGCTGTAAGAATCTGGTGGCTAATGTCGCGGAATAATTCGCAAATTTACGCATTATAGCAAAATTTAAAATATGCGAAATACTCAGCAATTTTGCTGCCAGGAACTTGCCGAGTTCGTGGGCTGGCAAATTTTGAATTTGCTGTAACGGGCTGTAAGAATCCGGATGGCTAATACGGCTTATTCAATCGGCTAATCATCTGATAATCAGCCGCAAATTTATTGGCTTAATACATTTTACAATAATGGACGGATGATCAGTTACAAATTTATGCGATAATCAGTTATAAGCGTTCAAGATCACTATCAATCTAATCAGCCAAATGAATTCACTCGCTGCAACTTTTTTTTGCCATGCATACAAGCCCCAACATGTGTAACATGTTATTTTTTTATAAATGGATGTTGATTAATACTTCAATTGTACTATATGCTTTTACGAGAGTTTTTTTAAAAATTCTCTCATGAAAGTGTTACAATTTTTTTTCGTAATATCACAATGCAAAATTTTTGCATTAGTTCATTCATTTTTCGTAATATTTCGCATTAGTTCATCCATTTTTCGCAATATTTCGCAAGTTTTTTTTCTTTTTTAGTATAGAATGGCGGAAATGACGTTATGACAACTTCCTCCTTTTTCTGAACCTCTGGTTCACGTATTCCCCCTTTTTCGTATTTTTAGTTCCTCATTTTCAAATTTCTGATTCATGTCTTTCCCTTTTTCTCATATTTTTCTCCTTTCGTATTTCTAGTTCCTCTTCAAATTTCTAGTAATATCTTTTTCTCCCTTTCGAGTCTAGTTCATATCTCCTCCTACAATATTATCCCGATGGCTACAAAACGTGGTGAAAAATGAAATATTGATGATAATGAAAGAATCTCAAGACGTAATACTGAGAAGAGTAGTGAAGCCGAGAAACGAATAAGATTATCAGACGATAATGTTGAAGGTATATATGACATGATATATATCATATTTTTTATAAGAAATTATATAATATATAGTAATTATATTTTATTGTTAAAGTTAATAAAAAAACAATAAAAAAACTATTAAGAACCAATTCGCAGATAATTTCTAAGCTTGAAGTTCTTATTACCGGACAAAAAAATCTTGAAACCCGTCTCTCGGGTATAGAAAAAAAGCTCAACGATGATAACAAAAATAATAATACAATAGATACAGAGTATATAAAGGTAATAAAGATGAATATTATTTAATGTAAACCTGAAATGCTAATCTCATTTGATTAGGAGCTCGTTAAGAAGGTGTCAAAAATTTTATTTGAAAATTTTGTTTATCCTTCGCAAGAAGAGTACAGACTTGCTACCGAAAAATATTTAAAAGACGAAAATCCAGAATTTATACGCCAGTTCAAAAAAAATCAATGGATTCTTTTTTTCGAAAAAAAAATTGCCCCAACTGTAAGTTAAAGCAATTATGAATTTTATTAAATTTCATACTAATATTTTTTTTAATAGTTAGTACAACAACATAGGAGTATAAGAGGGACGTTCACGTCCAGAGTAAAAGATGTAATGTATTCTGTTTATGAAGTAACTGGGCATAAATTACCGTCCATTAACACTCAGGCTAGTCCGTCAAAGATTCAGGAATGGAAGAGTAAGCCGGAGGTGAAAAGATGTTACAACATCCTATTTAAAAAGGTTAAAGATGGACAACCTACGACATATATGTCGCTGATAATTGATAAGTTGCGAAAAGATAATAAAAATCCCTCAAAAACACAAATAGCGTATGCGATTAGCATATGTGAAACGTACTTAAATCCTAATAATCAAAACATTCAAATGAGTGAAAGTATAATGAAGTCGAAGATAATCAACAACTTAGTAAGTTTTTAATTTACAATTTGCAAAATGTGAATTATTTGAATTACAGTTTATTTATTTATTTGTTGATTTTTAGCAAAAGTTGGAAAATAGGGATAAATTTATACATTCGGACGATGATTCTCATGATGGTAATGATGTAGATGATGGTGGTAATGGAGCAGCTGAAGGTGCTGCGACTAACGATGGAGCAGATGCTGCGGTTAACGATGGAACAGGTGCTGCGGTTAACGATGGAACAGGTGCTGCGACTAACGATGGAGCAGGTGCTGCGGTTAATGATGGCATAGCTGACGATGATATACTTTCTAGTGACTCTTATAATACAGAGGAGGAAGGTCGGTATGTAGATAGTTTATTAGAGAATTATGGGTTGCATACTTTACTAAAAATGGCCAATTTTTTGAAATGATTTTGTAATAATTTTAAAATACTACAAAAATACATTTAATACATCAAAATGTTTTTATTATATTTTTGCTATTATTTTGTAATTATATTATATCTAGGTCTATAAAAATAACTTAAAATAATATCACAATAATTTTTTAATGTTTTTGTTATTATTTTATTATTATAATATAATTAACTTTAATATTATTTTAATATTTTAATCTCAAAAAATACCTCAAATATATCTTGATATATTTTAAAAATTTTACAAAATAATTGCACAATTGTTTTGAAAGTTATTGTATCTAGATCTATAAAAATATTTCAAAAAATTGGCCATTTTTAGTAAAGTAGGAAATAAAAGAAATAAATATTATTTTTTATATATATCACACGTAATAGCATTTTTTTTACTATAATAATATAGTTTTAATAAATAAAATGGTTATTAATTCTTAACAATACGGGTGTGACATAAATAAATCGTGGCTGAAATTTGTGTTCAATTTGTGTTGATAATTCTGGTAAAAAATTTGTTAATTTTGGCCAAATTTCGTTAAATTTGTTAAATTTGTGTTGAATTTGTGTTGATAATTTTTAATTTATCACGAGGGGATGATATTTAGTAATTGTTTTTCTGGCCAATCAAAATTAGGCTGATCCTTGCATGTGATTTAATCATTTAATCATGCACGCGTTTTTTGTCTTATTTATTTTTGTCTCTTATTTCTTTATTCTTTTGTTCAATATTTTTAATTTTTTTGTCTCTTCTTTCTATTATTTCTTTAATTATATACAAACAATATATTTACATATATTTCATAATTTATTGTTTTGCAGGTATAGAAATATTTGTTTATTAATACTAATTATTTTCATTTTTTTTTACCTCTTTGTTACTTTGTATCGTAATACTAACAATAATATCCATGTTTTCTTTATTCCTTTTTACTTGTACTTTAATACTAACGATACTAACAATACTAACAACATGTTTATTTTTTTTTCTCTTTATTTCTTTATTCTTTTGTTCAATTACTTTGCAGGTATAGAAATATTTATTTATTAATACTAATTATTTTAATATTAACGCGTTTTTTTTACCTCTTTGTTACTTTATGTCGTAATACTAACAATACTATCTACGTTTCCTTTATTCCTTTTTACTTGTACTTTAATACTAACGATAATATCCATGTTTCTTTTACTCCTTTTACTGTTTCTTTAACTCTTTTTACCTTAATACTAACAATATTTCTTTTATCTTTATATCTAATACTAACGTTACTATAGCTGTTTCTCTTCTTTTTACGTCTAATAATATTGTTACTCTTTACTCTTTCTTTTTTTTACTTTTATGTATTCTGTATATTAATAAATACTTGTAATTTTTTATGGTTTAATAAAATTATATCTAATAAAACATACATTATATAAACTTATAGTACAGAAAATGAAGTATTATTTTTGAAACATTACGAAATATTAAGTTGTGTAAAATCACAGAATATTACGAATCGTCAAATTATAGAGCATTACGCATCATAGAATTTCGAAATATTTTAAAAAGTTGCGAAGTATTACGCAGTAAAATTACGGAATATTACGAATCGTAAAATTACGAAGCCTTGCATATAGTAATATTTCGAAATATTTTAAAAAGTTACAAAATATTACACTTACGCAAACTTGCGGCGGGTCTGAAAACTTACGAAATATTATGTAAAATTACGAAATATTGCGAACTGCAAAATTACGGAATATTACAAATCGTAAAATTACGAAGCTTTGCATATCGTAATATTTCGAAATATTTTAAAAAGTTACGAAATATTACGCTTACGCAAACTTGCGGCGGGTCTGAAAGCTTACGAAATATTATGATGTGTAAACTTGCGCAACTTTTCGCACTATATAATTTCCTGATGGAAAGAAGGTGCCACGCAAAAGCGCGTCAGTAATGAAAAGGGGAATATCAGTAACCACCAGGGTACGTGCGTGTTCGTCTGCCTTAATAGCCTTGGGGTCATATGCATGGAAATGTAAGCTGAACAAAGAATCCATAGGGGAAGCTGTGGCTTTGTCAAGATCTTCCTTTTTCCGGAAGTGTACGATGATCCTCTTCAAATCGTTGGATCCACTACATGTGGCACGACTACCATAAGAGGAGAACAAGGAAAGTTATCAATCAACCGCGTTGCACGCGTCACGGTTCGAAGCGAAGTGAGTCCAAAAGCCTTCGACGTCATTAGGAGCGGCCGAGGCGTAATAGAGTGTAGGTTGAGATTGTACTGCAGCTTGGGACGCGTCCAGGAAGGCAGCACGTTCTGGGAAGGAGACTACAGGAGTAATTTCTGGGCTTTTGCCTTTATCATTATTATTAGCAGGGGCGTGTTGAGAAGCGTCAAGAGAAGAGGTATCAGGTTGAGAAGGTATCTCAGCGGAAGTTGTCTCAACAGGGCCAGGAGGCGTGAGAGGTTTATCAACATTCATGACAGAGTCGTCAGCACTGACTCTGGTACGTTTATTAGTAGAGGTGGTCGAAAGTGGAGTGTTCAAAGTGTCAGGTAAAGCGGAACCTTGACCAGAAACGTTGCCGGCTGGAGAGCTAGAGGCAGGACGTTTAGAAGTAGTATCTTTGTTAGACTTGTTATTTTGTTTCTTGTTATCTTTAGCCATGTCGTAGAGTGTCGTAGTTATCTAAAATAAAGAAAATATAAAGAAAAAGTAATAAAAAACTTCGAAAAAATTTTTTATTTTTTCCGTAAATATTGTCAAGTGAGCAGAACGGGAGAGAGTTCCGTTTTATCCTTTTACGATCATTTGTGAGTTATATTAGTATTATTCGGGGTCCTGAGAGAATCCAGAGTGGGTTTTTATTGATATCAGCATCATGGATAATAGATTCTAGAGTAATAATAGGGTCACGACAAGAACCACCAGGAAGACCAGCGAAGTTACCACCTTTAAGGACATCATGTGAAGCCATAATAGTAGAAAGGCGATTATAAAAAAGTTTGACAAGAGATTTTCTGATCACTTCAAGTAGAGTAATAGGGTGAATGTTTTTTAGTTGACTCTTCCATTCGTGAGGCTTGGGGATGGGAAAAACCATTGCTTGTCACTATAAATCAAAAATATCAGCTTTGGAGAGGCATGTTTGAATTAAAATAAGTAGCAGAGCTGAGGTGCGAGTTCCAAGATGTTTGAGCATTTCATAAGTAATCATAGAAGGACCAGAGGCTTTACCGTTAGAAGTGGAAGAAACGGTGGATAACCATTCGTCAAGGGTAGGGGGATTCATTAAAGAATCATAGATGGAGGAAGACACATCATCTATAGGTTGGTAGGCAGCAGACCATCTATCAGGTAATGTATCAATAGACACCGGTGGTGTGGACTTGATAGGTACAAAGTTTTGGAAATGATTAATAACTGCAGCATCTATATCCTTAGGATCAGTTAACAACTGAGGGTGAATGGGATGGTCGATAAAAATACGATTCAGAGTGATACAGCGACGGGTGCGAGAAAGCGCTGAATCAATAAAGGAGGAAAGGTCAGTTTCAAAATTATTATTTCTATCATTCAAATAAGCACGAATGGAGGAATCTTGAAATTCTTTTTCTTGAAGCAACTGAAATCCTCGTAAGGATTTTGAAATAGTAGATAAATCATCAAGGAGTAATTTGAAATTATCTTGTCGACATGATAAAAGGGAGGAGGGCAAAATAGGAGTGAAAGTAAATACTTTCTTATACAATTGTAAAATGTTTTGAAGTCTAATTAAATGAGTAGACCACTTATGTTCATGAGCAGCAGAATAAGTTGAAGGATGTTTGCGCAATATACGTATCGAATGCAGCAGGCAATTTAAAAAACAATAATGTTGAGTTAAAATTTCCAGATCTTTAGGGACCTTAAGAGTATAATTGTTGCCAACAATAGAAGAAGGTAAAGTAGCATTGGCAGCTTTGAGGATTCGTGATTGAAGATATTCGCACATTTGATTGATATGCCAGGAGGAAAAGATTAAAGGTGAAACGTCACATAAAGCATCAGCTTTGTCAGTGAATTCCGTCCATTGAATATCAGTTACAGAATCAAATTTGAAGATGCGACAGGTTTGGCGCTTAAGTTGTCGAGCGCGAGCCAATTTAATAGAGGCAAAAAGTAAAGACATATCATAGTATGTGATAACAGGGTTATGATCAGATGTGCAAATGTCTTGAGCATCAAAGATGCAAGTAGTAAGAGCAAATCCTTTGAGAAGAGGGCAGGACCATACATAATCAACACGAGTAATACGGTCATTGCGATGAAAGGTACCTAAGGAATCAGAAAGATTAACAGGAGTACAGTCTTCATATCCATGAGAGAGGAGATGAAAAAAAAGGCGGTGGATATGTTTTGAAGCAATTTGAGGTTGATTAAAATAAATAGAATAATATTTATCTAAATGTATATTAAAATCGCTACAAACAGCATGGTAAAAACCAGCTTGTTTAGTAGAGGAAAGTTGCTGAATAAGCAATTCAATAGTGTCAGAGCGCAAAACACTTTCAGCAGGAGGAGGAATATAAATAACAAATATGCGCAATTTAACATTACCTTTGAAATATAAATTAACGGAAAGTAAACGTGAAGAATGAGATTTAAAATCTTGTATATGTGAAGCATGGGAGTTTTCAATAAAAAGAGAAACACCACCAGAAGAAAGAATTTGTTTAGAAGTATCCAAATCAGAAAAGAATACAGTATAATTAGAATGCGCTTGGATAAAAACTTCATTTGTTTAGGATGAAGATGAGTATCAACGATACCACCAAAAGAAATATGTTTTAAGGAAAAAAAAGTTGAAATTTCTTCTAGTTTAGTTTGACCATACATTTTGAGGCCATTAACATTAAAGGAGGAAATATTAAATGAATTGGGGATAAGAGAGGTGTTACTAGAGGAAGAGAATAACGATTCATGTGAAAAAATTTTTGTAACATTATCGGGGTTGGGAGGATTTCGTACAAAGGTATCATAATTAAAATTATTGTCTGACATTAAAACACAATGATAAGAACAGTCGGGGAGTTGAAAGTTGAAGAAGAAAGTTAATTAGAAGAAGCTGAATCAGCTTGTTCCAGGGGAGCACCACCAATGGAACTAATGAATTGTTTGATATGACCAGTGAGTTGGTCCAATTTACTTTCAATAACGACTCTACTATTTTGAGATCGTTAATTTCTTCTTGCGTGGAGGAGATAGGGGTAAAAGAAGGAGCATTCGGAAAAGGTGAGAAGAAGAAAGCGACGTGTTAGAAGCAATAGTGAATGTAGGCGAAGGTCACGTTAAAATACTTTTGGACGGTAAAGAAGATTGAGCAGATGACTGAATATTAAGCGGAACATGAGTTATAGGGGCATCTTCTTGCATGAGATCCAGTTCAGGTTCATTGGGTTTAGGAAGTGGATCAAGGCCAAGGTGTGATTCAATACGAGTCATCCGTTGGTCAGCAAGTTCAAGAGCGGAGATGCGTTTGTGAAAGTTAGCAACTTCACATTGTAATTCTCGCAAAAGGTTTAAAATGTTATTAGCATCGTCAGGAGATAATGCAGAGTTAGGAGTTTGTCGGGGTAAAGGACGTGCTGTAGAACGAGAGGAGGAAGAAAAGGAGACCGATCGTTCTTTGCTATTATGACGGGCACGTTGGGAGGTATTGGGAGGGGGTTTATTATGATTATTATCATTATTAGTACGGTCGTGGGAAACGTTATTGGCTCGTCCAGAATTGGAAGCATATCGATCTTTAGATTTGGAGCAAGATCGAGAGTGAGAACGTGCATTGGCGGTATTGGAATTGGAGCGGCGAGGTTGATTAACATTGAATCGTTCTTTGAGTTTGGCAACAGGGTCGCGAGTGCGACTTCTACCTCTGGTTTGCTTGAGTGGGCAAAAATTCGGAGCACAACCTAATTTGCCACATCTGTGACAAAGTTTATTAGTATTATCCGAGGAGGACCAGAAAAGCACTTTGCCTTGGAAGCTGACAGTCTGTTCCATAGCAGCATCCATAGTTTCTTGGGAATTGAATATACATGCTGCCCAAATTATTTTGGGATGCCATAATTATAATTTGGGATGCCATAATTCATTCGGTTTATATATAATTTACTATGTAAAGTGCCAAAATAATTTGGGATGCCATAATTGAATTTGGGATTTTACTTATAATTATGGCAGTCCAAAATAATTTGGGTGGCATGTATAGAATTGAAGTTGACGTAAGCCCATCTTTTGGGTTTGTAGGAATTTAAAGAAAGCGGAACATTAACAGCCTTAGCGCCAAGGTCACGGGTAAGAGGAGTCAAATTAATATCCTTAACATTGGGGGGAAGTTGAGTGAGGGTGGCAACGTATTGACGGCGCGCAGCCTTTTGTTCCACGGTATAGAAACATGGAGTAATTCTGAGACAGGTGGAAAAACAGTATACAGCCCATTGATCGGTGAAATGAGCGATTGAATCGGCGTGATCATACACAATGCGGGCTTGCTGGACTTTAGCATTGGGCCTGGAGAAGAGGCGGCAAGAGGTAATATTACCAAATTTTTTGAAATAAGCCATGAGGTTATCCTTCTTAATAAAGAAAGGGATATCAGTAACTTGGATAGCCCGGAGGTCTTCATTGGATCGGAGTTGGCGAGGGTCATGTGCATGAAAGATCAAGTCAGGGAACTCAGGATGAGAGGAACCAACGCATAAGTCGCGTGCTTCAGCGGTATGGAAGTGGATAACGAGGCGTTTAGCCTCACCAGAACCAGTCATATGAGCTTTTCCAGTGAATGACTCGTATGTTTCTAAAAAAAGGTTATTCACAGCCTCAATAAGGGCTTTATTGGTAGGGAATTTCTTGAGAGATTCAGGGGCAGCATTCGGCGCAGCCGCAGCCTGAAAATCATCTTTGGTTATGGCAAAGGTCACCACTGGATCAGGAGTTTGATCGTCAACTGGAGCACCATTGGTATCCAAATTGGGCGACGCGTTAGGGGGTTGTTGCAAGTCTTTGTTTGAAGGTACATGCATGGATGCGTCCACATTTCCAGAAGACGCGACGTGACTGGGCGCAGTTGGCACAGCAGAATTTTTCAGGGAGGAGGTCAAAGTATTTTTGCCAGAGATATTTTGTTGAGGAGAAGAGGAAGGTCCATCTACTCCAACGTCAGCCGTCTGGGCATCGGCAACGTAGTCTTCTTCCATAGAATTTTCAGTAATCGTACGATTACGTTTCTGCTGAATAGTGTTTTCACCATCGGAGCTTGAATTATCGGAGTTATTATTATTTTTTCGTTCTTGACGGGAAGCTTTCCTACTGTTAGGGTTATGACTTCCACGGCCTCTCTTGGCATAGTTACCAGACATAGTAGAGGGCTTTGAGTTGGGAATATATAAAATATAAAATTTTATTAGTAGCTTGTATTATTTTTTAAAAATAATAAAAAATTATTTTCGTCGGAAATTTTCGTTTTTGAAAAATTCAGGAGAGAGTTACTAATCAAAAACCACTGCTAGTTAAAAACCAGGCAAATGTGGCATAGTAGCCTTTATCTTTATTAAATTTATTCGAACATTACAATTTACAAAAAATAAAAAGAAAAATATAAAAATAAAACTAACTAAAAACAAAGCTATATAGTCTCCTAAGAAAAAATAAAGTAAAAAAATTAATCTAAAAAAGAAAAATCGCATTACACTAAATTTCCCCAGATCTTCTCCCTTGATATATTCCAACCAAAGTAGAAGCAACTATGCTAACAAAATAACGAACAGCGCGCCCACTATAAAAATCGACACTCCATCCTGCAAAAGCTGTTATTAAGTAGCACCGTTAGACGACCCATAAAACCCGAAAAGTGATTAAACCAAGGCAAACCATATTTCATCGAGTTTTTCAACCAATCGGTTCCGGAGTCACGTGAATCGTGTAGGGTCGGAGGTGGTAAAGATGAGTAAGGTATGTATATTGACAAAGGCAAATTAGATGGCTTCGGAGTAGTTTTCAATTTATAGGTGATATTCATCGCGTTTTCCCATCTACATTTTTCATAAGAACGCGGATTCCAAATTCGTCTTCTGAATTTTTGAACAAAATTATTGTGAATAGCAGCGACAACCTTAATCGCAGAAAATCTTGGAATGGATAAATCGACAAATAAGTCGATAAAAAGTTTGGGTAAACAACCACGGACAAGGGCAAAAGAGGACCAATTTGTAGAAGAAAAGGACCAGCATGAAAGAGAAGTGAGTTTAGCAATAAATGGAGTAGGATCAATGTTAGCCAATATACCGGCATCCAGAATTTTGGAAATCAAATGTTTTTGATAAGATTGGAGAATTTGTTGCATAGGTAGACGACGTCTTTTGCACATAAAAAGGTGCATTAGGTCTTCCATGCGGTCGATACAAGAACGGCAAGTTAATTCGTCTATGTATAAGTCAGGTCGGGTCCGTTTAAGCTTTTCCAATGTAGGCAAATCATCCAAGAAGAGTTTGAATTTAAAGGTTAAATGTCTTGAAGCGTGCTCGAGAGTAAAAGATGCGTCATAAGAAGGTTTGAAATTCAAAGTGAACCAAGTAAGTTCCCAGTCAACAATATAATCTGTATTAGATGATAATAAAGAAATAAAGTAAAATCGCGTTAAATTTAACAAGTCACGCATTAACTGCGTTTGATAATATTGTTTGAGGAGGTGTCGTGGATTAGATTCACAGACTATATCATTGTCATAAGTTAAAACAAAATCATGGGCAGAGGCTAGGTCCATTCCAGAAATCAAAATACTGGATGACGCAGTATGAGCAGTGTTGGCCAAGGAATCAGCGAAATCATTTAAATAGTTGCCAGAGTGAGCTTTAACTTTGACAGGAAGAACTGTCAAATTCTTGGAAAGGATGGTCCGTTCAATAATAGCCCAAAGCTCAAAATTGGAAGTTTTATAGTACAAACGACTATTCAAGTAGACGGAGGAAGAGCAACTTCGAAGACCATCAATGGCAGTTTGCGAGTCAGTATAAATAGTAACTTCTGAGTCGCGAGGGGAAATGGTTAAAACTGCGTAAATAGCGGCAGCTTCAGCTCGAAAAGAAGAAGGATTATCTCGAATAAGGCCATGAGCATAAGTGGCAATGGAGTTGGGAAAACCAGCATCTGGAACAATTTGCATCCAGGACCAGCCCATGGAAACATCAGGGGTGCCTAGATTAATAAGGGACCCATCAGTGAAAAAGATATAACGTGAGTCTGAAGACACAACCAACGGGGAATTTGAAAAAACAGCAGCAGCTGAGGATTCTATAGTGATAGGAGGAGCAAAAGCTTCAACAATATCATCAGAAGAAGAGACAAAATCAAAATCCAATCGACTATAATAAAGACGGACACCATCTTCTATATCAGCCCAAGTAAAAGAAGAAGTCACTTCAGAAGTGTTGCGTCTAATTCGCTCATTGGTGGTCGGCAAAATAAGCGAATGTTGTAAAGAAACCGTAGGCGTGCAAAGGGTTAAATCAGCATTCTGTTTTTTGGAAGGAGGCAAAGGAGTATGAGCAGCGCAACCAGGGCAAGGAGAAAGTCTAATGAGATCACCAGGTGAAGATTCACAATCAGGAGAAATCCAATGGACAATAGAACAAGTACCACGACTTGCTTGGACCAAAAGCTGTTTGCCAAAGAGGGGAGAGCCGTAGTCGTCTAACGTGACAATCCAATTTTTAGTAGTGGGAGGAGAGGATGTGCAAGGAGCCAATTCATAAAATGAAGAGTCAATCGTAGGCGTAGCAATAAACTGAGCCAGCAAACGATTGTTGGTGTCAGGAATAGTGGTAGCTTGCTGGATATCTTTATACCAATAGGGGATACGGCCAGGGCCACGTCGTCCAACCAAATTATCATAATAGGCTTTCCAGGAAATTAAATGAGTTCCTTGAGGAGTGACAAGCTGAGATAGATAAAACAATTGACATTTTCGCAAAATAGGAAAATACGCTTTGAAGGCCTTAGGTGTCATGCATTCGAATAAAGGAACGCGTCCATTCAACAAAGTTAGGTTCGGAAGCTTCGAAAGTTGAGTATGAAGCAAACGAAAAGGAGTAGAAGATAAGAGAGCAATAGTGCATGCGATATAATCTTTCTTAAAAGAAAAAAAGAGAAGACCATATAGACCAGTCCTTAATTAAAAGAGGAGAAATAGGAATTAAAAAATTATATTGTATCAAACTCAATCTATAAATAAAAAGAGATTGAATAAAAGAAAAAGAAGAATTAGCCATTAAAAATAAATTAGTAATATGACATTGTCGTTGATGAGCAAACAAATTAGTCAAGCCTAAGGCTTGAGATAAAAATAAAATGGGATTGGGTAAAGAACGAGAAAAATTTACTTTGTGTTTTACAACAGATCGTATACTTCGCGTAATTAGGTGGCAGTCAGATTCAGACAAGTGGGTGACTTGCATCCGGTATTCAAGTTTCGGTATAAGGACAGCATTATGCAAGTATACAACTTGTTTGGGAGAGAGCTTTGCAGGGCGGATGGTCGCAGCGAACGAGCAACATTCGCGTTTGAGTTGTTTTTTGACAAAATCCCGGGAGCTTTTAATATTAAACCAAACACCTAAAAAATGAAAAGAAGTTGTCATAGAAATTGGGGTAATAGTAATAGAGGGAATATTATTTAAAGAGGATAAACCCAAATTAAAAGTGATAGGAGATAAAGTGGAATTCGAAGTCAAAGGCAACGAATTAGTAATTAACACATATTTGCTATAATTAGCAGAAGTGTTATTAATCTGATAAAATTCTTCTGTAATGGATAACATAAATTCCATGCCAACTTTCGACGAGGAAATAAGAGTAGAGTCATCCATAAATACTAAATTATTAATCTTCAAATCGAAAGAAGGATTTGGAGAATCAATTAAGGAAGGTGTAGATAGAACATAAGGATCCATCATTTCATTCTTCAAGACAGTCAGTAAAGGATCAATATAAATAACCCATAAAAGAGGAGAAATAACTTCGCCTTGGTCAATACCAATGCGAACCCTATAAGCAGGCGTGGATCCATGAGCAGTAAAAACGCTATTAATGCGTTTTGTGAAGAGGGAAAGAATAAACTTAACAGCAGAAGCTGGAAGGCGTATTCGTTCTAGAGCAAAACATAACATCGTCAAATCGACCGAGTCGAAAGCTTTAGAGATGTCTTGGGAAAGAATCCAAAGTGGATTTTTGTTGATATCAGCATCATGGATAATAGATTCTAGAGTAATAATAGGGTCTCGACAAGAACCACCAGGAAGACCAGCGAAGTTACCACCTTTAAGAACATCATGTAAAGCCATAATAGTAGAAAGGCGATTATAAAAAAGTTTGACAAGAGACTTTCTAATCACTTCAAGTAAAGTAATAGGACGAGTATTTTTCAATTGACATTTCCATTCGTGAGGTTTGGGAATGGGAAAAACCATTGCTTGGCGCCATAAATCAGGAATATCAGCTTTGGAAAGGCATGCTTGAATTAAAATGAGGAGTAGAGCCGAGGTACGGGATCCAAGATGCTTGAGCATTTCATAGGTAATCATGGAAGGTCCAGAGGCTTTACCGTTAGGAGTAGAAGAAACAGTGGTTAACCATTCGTCAAGGGTAGGGGGATTCATTAAAGAATCATAGATGGAGGAGGACACATCATCCATGGGTTGGTAGGCAGAAGACCATCTATCAGGCAATGTATCTACAGATACAGGAGGAGTGGACTTTATAGGTACAAAGTTTTGGAAATGGTTAACAACAGCATCATCAATGTCCTTAGGATCAGTTAACAACTGAGGGTGAGTAGGATGATCAATAAAGACACGATCCAAGGTGATACGGCGGCGAGTACGAGAAAGCGCTGACTCAATGAAAGAAGAAAGGTCCGTTTTAAAATTATTATTTCTATCGTCCAAGTGAGCACGGATGGATGAATCTTGAAAATCTTTCTCTTGAAGCAAATGAAATCCCCGTAAGGATTTTGAAATATTGGATAAATCATCGAGAAGTGACTTGAAATTATCTTGTCGACATGATGAAAGAGAAAAGGGCAAAGTAGGAACGAAAGTAAAAACTTTCTTATATAATTGCAAAATGTTTTGAAGTCTAATTAAATGAGTAGACCACTTATGTTCATGAGCAGCAGAATAAGAAGAAGGATATTTGCGCAGTAAACGTATCGAATGCATTAGGCGATTTAAGAACCGATAGTGTTGAGTTAAGATTTCCAGATCTTTAGGGACCTTAGGAGTATAATTGTTGCCAACAGTAGAAGAAGGTAAAGTAGCGTTGGCAGCTTTAAGGATGCGCGATTAGAGATATTCGCACATTTGATTGATATGCCAGAAGGAAAAAGTTGAAGGTAAGACATCACATAAAGCATCAGCTTTGTCAGCGAATTCTGTCCATTGAATATCAGTTACAGTATCAAATTTGAAAATGCGACAGGTTTGGCGCTTGAGTTGACGAGCGCGAGCCAATTTAGTAGAGGCAAAAAGTAAAGACATATCATAGTATGTGATGACAGGGTTATGGTCAGATGTGCAGATGTCTTGAGCATCAAAAATGCAAGCAGTAAGGGCAAATCTTTTAAGAAGAGGACAGGACCATACATAATCAACACGAGTAATTTGGTCATTGCGATGAAAGGTGCCTAAAGAGTAGGAAAGATTAACAGGAGTATAGTCTTCATATCCATGAGAAAGGAGATGAAAAAATAATCGGTGAATATGTTTTGAAGCAATTTGGGGTTGATTAAAATAAATAGGGTAATATTTATCTAAATGCATATTAAAATCGCCACAAACAGCATGGTGAAAACCAGCTTGTTTAGTAAGGATAAGTTGTTGAATAAGCAAATCAATAGTATCAGTGCGCAAAACACTTTCAGCAGGGGGAGGGATATAGATAACAAATATACGCAATTTAACATTGCCTTTGAAATATAAATCAACAGAGAGTAATCGTGAAGAATGGGATTTAAAATCTTGAACATGTGAGGCAAGAGAATTTTCTATAAAAAGAGAAACACCGCCAGAAGAAAGAATTTGTTTAGAAGTATCCAAATTGGAAGAGAACACAGTATAATTAGAAAGACGTTTGGATAAAAACTTCATTTGTTTAGGGTGAAGATGGGTATCAACAATACCACCAAAAGAAATATGTTTTAACAAAAAGAAAGTAGAAATTTCTTCTAATTTAGTCTGACCATACATTTTAAGGCCATTAACATTAAAAGAAGAAATATTGAATGAATTGGGGATAGGGGAAGTGTTACTGGGGGAAGAAAACAACGATTCATGTGAAAAAATATCAGTAACATTATCAGGATTGGGAGGGTTTCGTACAAAGGTATCATATTTAAAATTATTGTCCGACATTAAAACACAATGATAAAAACAGTCGGGGAGTAAAAGTTAAAGAAGAAAATTAAACAGAAGAAGCTGAATCAGCTTGTTCCGGGGGAGCACCACCAAGGGAGCCAATGAATTGTTTGATATGACCAGTAAGTTGGTCTAATTTGCTTTCAATGGCGACTCTACTATTTTTGAGATCATTAATTTCTTCTTGCGTGGAGGAGATAGGAGTAAAGGGAGGAGCATTTGGAGAAAAGTGAGAAGAAGGAAGAGAAGTGTCAGGGATAATAGTGAAGGTAGGCGAGGGTCGCGCTAAAATGCTTTTGGGAGCCAGTGGAGATTTAGCGGAAGATTGGATATTAAGCGGAACGTGAGTTATAGGGGCATCTTCTTGCATGAGGTCCGGTTCAGGTTCATTGGGCAGAGGGAGTGGATCAAGGCCAAGGTGTGATTCAATACGAGTCATCCGTTGGTCAGCAAGTTCAAGAGCGGAGATGCGTTTGTGAAAGTTAGCAACTTCACATTGTAATTCTCGCAAAAGGTTTAAAATGTTATTAGCATCATCAGGAGATAATGCAGAGTTAGGAATCTGTCGGGGTAATGGACGTGCTGTAGAACGAGAGGAGGAAGAAAAGGAGACCGATCGTTCTTTGCTATTATGGCGGGCACGTTGGGAGGTATTGGGAGGGGTTTGTTATGATTATTATCATTATTAGTGCGGTCGTGGGAAATGCTATAGGCACGTCCAGAATTAGAAGCAGATCGATCTCTAGATTTGGAATGAGATCGAGAGCGAGAACGTGCATTGACAGTATTAGAATTGGAACGACGAGGTTGATTAACGTTAAATCGTTCTTTGAGTTTTGCAACAGGGTCGCGAGTGCGACTTCTACCTCTGGTTTGTTTGAGAGGGCAAAAATTGGGAGCACAACCTAATTTGCCACATCTGCGACAAAGTTTATTAGTATTATCGGGGGAGGACCAGAAAAGCACTTTGCCTTGGAAGCTGACAGTCTGTTCCATAGCAGCATCCATGGTCTCTTGGGAGTTGAAGGTGACATAGGCCCATCTTTTGGGTTTGTAGGAATTTAAAGAAAGCGGGACATTGACAGCCTTTGCGCCAAGGTCACGTGTAAGAGGAGCCAAGTTGATATCCTTAACATTGGGGGGAAGTTGAGTGAGGGTAGCAACGTATTGACGGTGCGCAGCCTTTTGATCCACAGTATAGAAACATGGAGTAATTCTAAGACAGGTGGAGAAACAGTATACAGCCCATTGATCGGTAAAACGAGCAATTGAATCGGCGTGATCATAAACAATACGGGCTTGCTGGACTTTGGCATTAGGCCTGGAGAAGAGGCGGCAAGAGGTAATATTACCAAATTTTTTGAAATAGGCCATGAGGTTATCCTTTTTGATAAAAAAAGGGATATCTGTAACTTGGATAGCCCGGAGATCTTCATTGGATCGGAGTTGGCGAGGGTCATGAGCATGAAAGATCAAGTCAGGGAACTCGGGATGAGTGGAACCAACGCACAAGTCGCGTGCTTCAGCGGTATGGAAGTGGATAACGAGGCGTTTAGCCTCACCAGAACCAGTCATACGAGCTTTTCCAGTGAATGACTCGTATGTTTCTAAAAAAAGGTTATTCACAGCCTCAATAAGGGCTTTATTGGTAGGGAATTTCTTGAGAGATTCAGGGGCAGCATTCGGCGCAGCCGCAGCCTGAAAATCATCTCTGGTTATGGCGAGGGTCACCACTGGATCTGGAGTATGATCGCCATCTGGAGCACCATTGGTATCCAAATTAGGCGACGCGTTAGGGGGTTGTTGTAAGTCTTTGTTCGAAGGTGCATGCATGGACGCGTCCACATTTCCAGAAGACGCGACGTGACTGGGCGCAGTTGGCGCAGCAGATTTTTTCGGGGAGGAGGTCAAAGTATTTTCGCCAGAGATATTTTGTTGAGGAGAAGAGGAAGGTCCATCTACTCCAACGTCAGCCGTCTGGGTATCGGCAACGTAGTCTTCTTCCATAGAATTTTCGGTAATCGTACGATTACGTTTCTGCTGGATAGTATTTTCACCATCGGAGCTTGAATTATCGGAGTTATTATTATTTTTTCGTTCTTGACGGGAAGCTTTCCTACTGTTAGGGTTATGACTTCCACGGCCTCTCTTGGCATAGTTACCAGACATAGTAGAGGGCTTTGAGTTGGGAATATATAAAATATAAAATTTTATTAGTAGCTTGTATTATTTTTTTTAAAAATAATAAAAAAAAATTATTTTCGTCGAAAATTTTCGTTTTTGAAAAATTCAGGAGAGAGTTACTCGCTAGTTAAAAACCAATATATCGGGTAGCAGATATGTATCAGATATGTACCCGATATGTAGGGATGGTTAGGTCGGTCCTGATCTAGTCCTGGTCCTGGGACCTATAAGTCCTATTGAACGGACCTGCGGACCAGGTCCTGTTAGGACCAGTCCTGGACCTGGTCCCAGGACCTGGTCCTGACTAAGTTATTTATAGATTTTATGAATTTTAGTAATAATTAAATACAAAAAAAGTGAGTTGCGATATCGGGATTCACTTTTTTATATTGATTTTATATAAAAAAAGTGAGTTGCGGTATCGGGATTCACTTTTTTATATTGATTTTATATAAAAAAAGTGAGTTGCGGTATCGGGATTCACTTTTTTATATTGATTTTATATAAAAACAGTGAGTTGCGGTATCGGGATTCACTTTTTTATATTGATTTTATATAAAAAAAGTGAGTTGCGGTATCGCGATTCACTTTTTTATATTGATATTAATATAAAAATGTGAATCGCAATATCGCAACTCATTTTTTATATGATTTTAATAATATAAAAATTGTATTGCAATATTGCAGTGCACTTTTTTATAATTTATAATTACTTAAAATCAAATTTACAGCAAATTATACATATATAATTTAAACATATAGATCTCTTATAACCTTATTGGCTAGGACTTTTTAGGACCTGGTCCGCTTCTGGTCCAAAATTTGGACCTAAAGATCTGCAGACCAGGTCCTAGGACCAGGTCTTTAGGTCCAGGACCTAGGACTTTACCATCCCTACCGATATGTGTAGTATTAATGCAGAAAATCGGGTACCCGATATATGTAAGATATGTGTAAATATATATATCGTCTACATATTATTTACATATCATATATATATCGGTACCCGATATATATATGATATATATATTTACATATATCTTACACATATCGGGTACCCAATTTTCTGCATTAATACTACACATATCGGGTACATATCTGATACATATCTGCTACCCAATATATTGGTTTTTGACCAGTGCAGGTGGGCTTTCATGTTCTGAAAAACAGAAAAACTAAGATTTATAAGTAAGTACGAATCTTGGTTTAATTTTTTTAATTTTTTTTTAATATTAATGAACAGTTACTAATAACCGTTCTTTCTTTTTTTAAGCTTCGGGTGGGCTTCTGATTTTCGGGAAAAGAGGAACCAAGATTTGTAAGTACGAATCTTGGTTTATTTTTATATATATATATTTTTTTAATATTATAAACGATTACTAATAACCGTTCTTTACTTTTTTTTAGGTTCGGGTGGGCTTCCAAAGAACGGAAAAGATTCTTTAACGTCAAAAATTTTTTTTCTTTAATATTATGGCTCATCCTACAGAAGAATGTGATCAAAACGCTACGGTCTATATCAGTAACCTTTGATGAATATTGTACTGAAACTCTGATTTAGGAGTTAATACTTCTGGCAGAGGACATGTTGGTAATTTTCACTCTCTCTGCTTATTTTATTTTGTTATAAATTCAGCATTACTAATCAGAAAATATATTTTAACTTCAAGTCAATGTTCATTTACCAAAAGATTGCATAACTCAAACACATCAAGATTGAGTTTTGTGAGTTTACGAATAAAGATGATGCAGATTAAAATAATGAATCAAATCAAGTTGTATGGGAAGCCTATTCGTGTTAATAAAGTAGGCAGTTTGTTTTTATTGTTTGTTGTGTAGCATACTCAAATATTGATTTATTTTACAATATTTTTAATTTAGATTGCATGAGATCCCGATACTGGTAATTAGTAAAAGATATGGGTTTATTTCATATATTTTTTGGTTTTTTATCCGAAATTTCTTTTTATTTCTTTTTTTTTATATAAATACTTTATTTATTTTTTAGATACACTTTTTTTTATAGGATGCTGAACTCAAACGAACAAGACAGCAGGACAGGTAAATGGGGTGAATGGTATGTGTTAATTAAGGAATGTTTCTAATGTTCTTTTTTTTTTTTGTAGCACTGGACTTTTGGAATGGACTTAGCTTGATGAGGTAAAGTGAGAGTAGTGTTTTTTTTTAAATTTATTTTTAAGAAACGTTCTAATGTTTCTTTTTCTTTTACTATAGAGACGCTGGCTTTTTGGGGTTGAAATGGACGAATTAGACTTTATGCTGATGAGATAAAGAGACTTAAAGGAGGATAGGAAGCGTTTATTTTTAATTTTTCTAAATTTTTCTATTTTTAGGACATTTTACAGCATTAAGATTGTGATATTAAAACATTATAATGGAATTATGATATTACGGCAGAATTATACAAAAAGTTATACAACTATCAGATTGTGGAAGATTCATTTCTCTTTTTTATTTTTTAATCTATTTACATTTATTTAATTGATTAATATTGAAATTTTGCTTTATTTTACTTTCTCAGGGACATTACACAGGTCAAAAAGTGAAAAATCAGGCACCAATCAGTCACCAATCAGGTAGCTGATTGGTGACTGATTGGTGACCGATTGGTACCTGATTGGCATTTTCGACAAATACCATCACCAATCAGGCAGTTTGCTAACTTTTGATCCAGTGATCAGAAAAGAATGAAATATAGCTCATTGGAATCGTCTCAACAAGACGAATCTAATGGTAGTAATATCATATTTCTAGGATTAATACTTGATGAGAAATTAAGTAAAATATAAAAATAAAAATGTATCATTTATATTTTATTTAATTTTTTATTAACTATTAATCCTAGAGATGCGATTTTACTACCATTAGATTCGTCTTGCTGAGACGATTCCAATGAGCTATATTTCATTCTTTTCTGATCACTGGATCAAAAGTTAGCAAACTGCCTGATTGGCGATATTTGGCGAAAATGCCAATCAGGCACCAATCGGTCACCAATCAGGTACCTGATTGGTGACCGATTGGTGACTGATTGATGCCTGATTTTTCACTTTTCGACCTGTGTTATTTCTAATATTTTAATTTTTTTTTTGATATATATATATATATATATTGCTTCTAATTATTTTTTTTCTGAAATGTTTCTTTTTTTTATAGTACAATTTTATTTCATGATATCCTTTAAAGATAACTTCAGAATTTTATAGATTTTTTACTAAAAAGATATTAAAGATATTAAATCATATGAGCCAATCCTTAGAATCTAATTTTTTTACACAAAAATAATTTTATTAAAGCAAATATAAATTATCATTTATATAAGAATAATAAATTTATACTAGATAATGCAAAAAAAACTAATTAATTATATAATTTTTAATTTTTTTTTAATATAAGATATCATTAAAATTTAAAAGATCAAATATAACTCTCATGATAAAATCATTGATAATTCTTCGTAGAAATAAGCTATACAAATAAATTTACATTCATTTAAAAGAAAAATTGAGATCTATCTAATGAATCTAAAATCAAATGAATTGAATCACTAGTTGCTCAGTAATCACATTCAGTATATTTATTGAATTTTATCTAAATTTGATCATTAATTACTTCACATGTAGTGATTCAATTTGAATGATAAATTTAAAATAATTCGTTTATATATAGATGTTTAGGAATCATCAATTATATTAATAATATAAAATTTTATATGTTTAATAAAATCTGATATAAAAAAATTTATTAAATACCTGTAGATGCAAGCTACACAAATGAAATTATATTCATTTGAAAATTGAGGTCTATCTAATAAGCCTAAAATCGAATAAATTGAATCACTAGATTGTGAATAATTACGTCTAATATATTTATTTTTAATTTTTTAAATTTGATTTGACTTTGATCGTTAATTACGCCTCATCCAGTGATCCAATTTTCCTGATCTTTGATTTTTACAATAGAGCAAATTCTCAGCTTTCAAATGAATGTAAAATGATAATGTTAGCATATCTCCAGGAATAATAATGCATGATTTTGTCACCTGCATAAAGTTCGATCTGAAAATTTTATTTCTTACCAAAAAATGCTTTCATAAGAGAATCCCAAATTCTTTTACTTTATTTAAAGGATTAGTAGATAGATTAAGTAGACATCACTATATATATAGTGATGTCTACTTAATCTATCTACTTACACCATAGTGATGCCTACTTATAGATATTAATGCCTACTTACTTATTTTTAGGTGTCTATGCCCCTTCTGATGCTTTATTGCTACCCATCTGTTTTCACTAGTCTGTGACTGTTTGGTTGCTTTATAGATATTTGCTTGATTTTATTGTTCTGCCATCTTTTTACTGCCTTGTAACTATTTGCTTGTTTTCATTGCTCTGTAGCCTTTTTGTGGCCAAAATGCTTGGCCGGCCTTGATTGCTAAAAATCATGTTGTGATCGGGTGGCGCAGTAAATTTGCTAATCAGATTTTGGCCGGCATTATGCTATATTTTTGACCTAATCTTTAGGGCGGAATATCTTGGCTTCCTGTGATTGGATTCATGCGGTTTTAAGCTCGTTCTGATGAGGACGTTGAGAGCTTTCCAATGATGCTAAGATCGCATGAATCAGATGCCTGGATGCCGAGATATTGCATCCTGAAATTTATGCAAAAAAAATATGGAATAGTGCTAGCCGAAATTAACGAAATTCTACTGCGCCTACTGCGTTAATCATGTGATTCAGTTTCTCGCCAGTTCCAGGCACTTTCCCGTCACTTTCTCGCAACCTTCTTGCAACTTTCAAGGGATATTCAGGATTCGATCTGGTGTATCAGTTGGTCGGAGATTTGGAGATGCCTATTTGATTGCCGGATGAGGCACAAAGTGCCGAATTTGCAATCCATCTATTTGCCGAAGACATTTCACAATCCATTTCCTCACTTTTTGATTGCCAGGGATGAGGCACGAAGTGCCGAATTGGTGACCTAGATGTGCAATCCTGCCTTCCATAACCCTTTTGATTGCCGAGAATGAGGCACAAAGTGCCGAATTTGTGCCCATTCTTGCAATCCCGCCCTTTATATGCCCTTTCTGATTGCTGTGTGAGGCTCATGCGAAGTGTCGAATTGGTTCAGGCTATATCGCTTTCATATCTTTTTTCGTGTATTCTCCTGAACCTTTCTGCCTTTCCAGTCTCTTTCCTGCCTATCGGTGGTAGGCCACTCAAGTGAAATTTCTCTTTTCTTTCCTATATATAATTCTGCTTGAGTGGGTTACCATAAACTTGCTTGTTTTCGCCTTCTAGCTCTTGTTCCTGTATAGTTTCTACTCTGGGATACTTTGGAGTACTACTACATCGATTACTTTTAGGCATTATTATATTGATTACTTTGGGGTACTACTACTGACCCAGTATTTTGCCCACGCTAGCAAGCATATTCGCTCAAAATTATATAGAATTTTTATTTTGAACTTTGCTAGTTTCTCTGTTATTTTATACTGCTTTCTTGCATATACACCATGCTTCTTGCGCAAAAAAATGCTGGGCCTCACCCCGGAGTAATAAAGCTTTTCTCAAGCTTAACTGACCTTAATTATAAGCCTGGTCATAATAATCATGTGTATTTCCAAAACTTGTCTATCAGTAAAGATGATGTCGCTCTTCTAGATACTTATGATCCTGAAGAGATTTTAAATAAATATATAGTTCGGGTTGCAGGAAAGGGCTTTACAGTAGTCGATCATCCATCCGAAGTTTATGGGTTTCCTGATGCTCACGAGTGCATTGATGGGAATTTGCCTCTCCGTCTGGTTCTAGATATTGATGCGAGGCAAAAGCCCGATCCCATGAATCCTAAATTTCCTTCCTTAGATGAGAGTAAAATTTCTCGTGAAGATTTATTATCCAAAATCTTAATTGCCTGTGTCGATATTATAAATACTGATTTAAATTTTGCAATATTAGATGCTTTTACTTTAGCCAGCTCGTCTAATGCTAATAAATGCAGTTGGCATATTGTATATAAATATGCACGGTTTATTGACTACAGAGATCTTAAGGGTTTTGTGGAAAAAGTCGCTGATAAGGTTGGAAAACCATACTCAAAGTTTATTGATATTGGACTTTATAAATATCGCTTTAGTCTCCGGCTCCTTGGATCAGCAAAGGAAGATAGAGTTAAAAGACCTGCGATTTCTTCAGTTAAGAAAGGATATCACAAACTAGAAGATTATTTAGTTCAGCCTAAGTGGAACGCTTCTGAAATCTGGCCACAGACCTTTTCTCCTGAGAAAGAAGAGAAGAAATTTCAGCCCATCGAAGATGAAACCGCCTTAAGTAACGGAGCCAGCTTAGTTATCGCAAAATATGGATGGCTTGAGATCAGAAAAATTGGGAATGGATTTGTCCACTTTCAAGCCCAATTATATGAAGCATGTCCTATTTGTGAAATCAAGCACGAAAAGGATCAGTTATATGGCTTTCTTCGAAGTAATGGCTGTTTTGTACTCAAATGCTATCGGCAGAAAATTATAAACCAGATCATAAAGGATTAGCATTTGGAAAAGTGATCAAAATTTCTGCAAAACCTAAGCGAGGAATAGTCGAAAGAATAGGTGATGCTATATCAAATCCACGCCCCCTTGTAGAATTATCAGAGACAATGATTAATGTAGAAAAATTAAAGGATGCTCCAGAAGTATATCCCGATTTCTTGGGTATTAAGAAAATGACAACACTTATTCGTTCTCCTCTGGGAACATGGAAAACCACTACATTAAGAGAGATTATTATGGCATTGAAAAATAAGATACATGATCTCTCTTCTTTGCCATGTTATATCTGGGTTTCTTACCAAAAGTCTCTTAGTAATGAATCAAAAACGAAACTTGATGAGCTAAAAGCATCTGGTTTTCGAATTTGCAATTATCAAAATATACAAGGAGACTTATCTATAAATGAGTGGGATATTATCATAGTACAGGTTGAGAGTCTTTTCCGTATCGAGTTTACAGCCCGTCCATTTGTAGCTATTCTTGATGAAGCTAATGCCATTATGCGTCAAATGTTTAGCGGTACAAATGCACGAGAATCTGAGAATGCAATACGTGATGTACTAAGATCTGCGAGACATGTTTTGGCCATGGATGCTTTTGCAAATAAATCAACACTAACCTTCCTCCAGACTTATCGTGGTGAAAATATTTGCATAGTTGATAATAAGTATCAGCCTCGTATAGGTGAGACAGTTGAATTTATTTATGATCCGAATAGCGGAGCTGAAGCCATGCGAATAGGATATGATCTTTTGAGGCAGGGCAAACGTGTAGCATTCGTATCTACTGGAGCAGTGATGGCTAGAGCGTTAGTAGAAAAAGCATCTAAGTTGTTTAAACCCGACAATTCTCCTGTTAAAGCCCGTGCATATTATGGGAATATGGATGGGAAGCAGAGACAAAAAGACTTCTCTAATATTGATGTTGCTTGGGGTGAGCTTGACTGTGTAGCTTACACAAATACAGTGGAGGCGGGAATATCATTTGAGGTTACGGGCCATTTTGATATAGTTATAGCTATTACAAACATCACCACTCCAGTTCATGTTGAGGCTCTTGCGCAAATGCTTTATCGAATTCGTGACTGTCCTTGTCGTATTGTTTCTGTGTTTTATCAAAAAAATTCTAATGAACTTTTTCGTCCACCAGGTCGTGAAAATATCCGAGCAGAACTTGAAAGTGCTCGACCTAATAATTTGCCTACATCAATAAAGGGTCACTGTGAATGGGATAGCAACGCCGTTTCTTATAAAATCGATGAATCTCCTGCTGTAATAACATTTGTCGAAGTTGAGCATCAGAAACGGCTTTCTGCGAGATATTTTATTGAGAAGCTTTGTAGTCTTATAGCCAGTACTGGTGCTTCTCTCCAACTAATAAAAATGGATGAGAGCCGAGGAGTTATAGGGAATCGTAAAAAAGTCCGCAATGAGGTTAGAGTTGAAGCACTAGTTATCAAGGAAACAGATTTTGATGCAGTTGCTACTTCCCGAAATCTCGATCCTGAAGAAGCTGAAAATCTTAAGTTTGACCAAGAACGCTCTATCCCAGATACTATGGCACTTAAACGTTTCTATATGCGAAATATTTATGGTAAAGATATAGACAATGAGATTTGGGATAATCTTTGCAATAAAAAGTTTGTAAAACATTTCAGTCCGCCCGAACCTCGGAAACATTTCTTGTGGTTATCTCACTTTAGAAAGCAAGGCTATGATGAGGAAAGTGCAATGAAAGGGTTAGAGGTCAAAGATATTGCGCAATGGGAAGATAGCCATTATAAAGCTGGTTATAATTCTGAGAAATCAATAGCAGAGGACTTGCACAAATCATATTCAGCTAATCATTGGAAAGTTATAAGGGAACTCTTTCAAATACTAGGCTTTACCGGCATAGATGATAAGCGTATTCTTTCCAGTAATATAATATCAGAAACATTCACACAATCCTGCGAGAGGTTTATAAAAGTCCTGGATCAATCCCTATTACTCTTCGGATTTAAGTCTCGTGCTAAGGTAACATCGGATCTTAATTCAGCTATAAGGGCAATTAATGCAATTGCTGGAAATTGGTGTGGCTATACTGTAAAGATAAATAGGAAAAAAATAGGGCCTAAAGAAAAACAGGTTTGGGAACGTTCATATCAAATTAATCGGCAACCATATGATGGTCTTGGTTTTGGAGATAAAGGTACGCCAGAGCTTCCACCATATAGGCCGAAAACAGATAATGATATTCAGGAACTCTTTGATTCTATAGGGCAAGACAAATAATACTTCAGCTCAGATCGTTATTCAACTAAGTCTTGACCATATCTGATTCTGTTTTAGTTTTTTTACTTTCGCGCCAGGCATGGTCATAAATTCCACCATGTGTGCTACAGATTCCAGTATCGGAATAGGTTCCCATCTTACAAACAGGGCATATTGTTCTAGGACGGGCATAAAAATGTCTGGAACATCCTAATTCGCTCATGCACCCTTTTCCACAAATCGAACCATCTCTCTTGATATATTGGCAGATAAAACGACCCATACGAGGTAATTTTGATACTAATAATCTCAAAACTTCATCTTCACTTTTATTATAGATATTTAAAATTCCTTTGCTTTAGCGGGTCAGCTTAGTAACCGCGTCTTCGGCCAAAGTTACAAACCCTACTCACTCTTTTTGCGACTCTCTAGCCAGTTTTTCTTATACATCATACGAAAGCCAGTTCGAGAATGGATTGGCCCATTATAGGATGCACACATTTTATTTGGTGGAGACTTATAGTGTCTGACACACCCGCCCTCGCGAAAGTATCTTTTCCCGCCGATAGACCCATCATCTTTCTTATTTAGGCAAGGCCAAGTTGGGTAATTCTCGTCCTCCGAATCAGATATGTATTCATCAAAGAGACCAAAGGGCATAGTACTTCTTTCTGGAAAAGTTTTTAAGATTAATATACGTTAAACTTATCTTCATTTTTATTATAGATATTCAAAAATATATTATGCCAGTCTGGGAAGTGCCTTAATGGCAGAGCATAAGCTATATCATTTTTTTTTTCGCTCCTAGTCAAGAGCCATCTCTGTTATTTTTCCTTTTCGAAGAAGTATAGCTCTGAGGGAATTTTTCGAATTGAATTTTTTCTCACATAATATAAGTAGAAGAAACAACTGAAGTCTACTTATATCAACATGTCTACTGTAGAACCCACCCAAAAGACCCGGAAAGCGAAAACTAATAAATTTGTTTTGATTCTAGAACAGTTCTTAGAAATATATAACTTATCCGCAGAGTCCAGCCCAGAGCAATTAAGCGAACATGCCCTGAACTTAATGCTTTACTTCCAGATTGGAAGGCCCGTAAGTGCGTTAAGGAAGCCCTTGCGAGAGGCACTGAAAAGAGAAGTGCATTTAGCAAAGAGCAGAAAGAGGCTCTCGTGCCAGATCAGAGAAATATAATATATTCAGTCAGGAAAAGGGCTCAAGAAGTCACTAAAAGTGAAGATAAGTGGGATATTTTTATTAATACTTTAGATTTGGGACCAAAAGGAAGTAAGGATGGAGTAATTGATGATAAGGAAATGGTTGCTTCTAGCTCAAACCAATCACGATTTCGTAAGTATTTAGCAGAATACGGGGCCGATCGTGAACTTATTGATCGCTATGCCAAAGATTCAAAGACCACTACAGCTTCCAATAAAATCCAGCAAGAGCGGACTGAGAAGCGCTTGGCTAATCCAGGTAGAACTCCAGAACATTTCACCTTTGAGAAAGTGCATAGGAGACTCCAGAATATCGATACTTCTAAAATTCCCTCTATGCAGGATCTCGCGGATGTGAGAGTGATGCTGATACGATGAGGCCTGCTGAAGTATCATCTCTCCAGATTATTAATTACAAACCAGATTCCGAAGATCCGCCAGCGTGGTATAAAGCTGGTTATTCTTGGTATTGCACTGGATGTCGCAAACAGAGAGATAAACCGATGCCTATGCGCTTACTCTCTATGGAAAAGGATCCAGAACGTGCTAGGGAATTACTTACCTGGATTCAAGACGCTATTAAGGCTGGGAAGTTGCGTGATCCAGTTTATACTGAAACTGGAAAGCGTAATAATGTGCCATTTGCCAAATTCATAAAGAGTTTAAAAACTAATCAGGACGAAGATGAGATTACCCCCGAGCTTCTAAGAAAAATAGGAGCTAAACACGCCTCGATGATTCATGCCGGTCCAAATCCAACCCCTCAACATCTCGACAATCTTTCAGAAATCGCATTAAGACATAAAATTAACCGTCTTGATGCAGGAAAAAATTACGCTTTGGGTGATCCAAAATCAAAGAAGGAGCCCAAATCTGAACCAGAGACAGGTGATGGTCCAAACCCCCAAACACAGGCTTCTTCACCTGCATCTCAGTCTAGAAATAACGATCCAAAAAAGTCTCAGACTATGGATATGGATTCAATGTTAGCAGAAATCGATGCAATGTTAGCTGAAATTCGGAAATAGACGAGCCATACACAGCGCCTTCGGCCAGATTGTGCGATAAATATTCAGTTTATTTTTTTCAGATATATAAAAATGTTAAGAAGTGATATAGATGAAATGCCAGGTTGATTAATCAGCCCTCCCTTATTTCTCATATTTGTTCAGAAAAAGAATAGATTAATTGAATCAGACAAACTATCTGGTAATGGCTAAAAAATCAAGAAATAACAGGCGCAAGACAATGGGTAAGTTTACTACTAATCCCACACAATATTTGCCCCTATGCAATCCAGCCAAATATGAGCACACATATGATAGGGCAACCGGCTTTATCACTGTCAAGAATAAAAGACAGGATAGGATTGTAGGCGTGTTCGATTATCCCGAGCTGAGTGAATATCTGGGAGTTCGATCCAACTAGTCCGGAGCGGTGATCACTTCGCTCGAAAGAAGAATTTGCTGGGCCACTCCTGTGCGACAGAAAAATAAGTGGATCATCAGTCAGGTCATGTGCAACATAATTTTCACATATACTGAAAAGAAGCTATGCACGCTAACAGTACTTTATTTTTTATTAAGTATAATTGATCTACAATATTAGCAAAATGTTTGATGACGCGGATGAGGCCTATAATGAATTTATCAAAGAATATGGGGAAAGGTATGAATGGGGCAATGAAGGAATTCCCGAATTTACACCAGAGTGGGAAGACTGGGAAGATCTTTTTTGCGAAATCAAAATCTATTGGAAGACAAAGGCAATTAGGCATTGGAAAGAAAAAATACTTAAGAAATTTATATATAGTCTGCCCGGTATAAGAAATCCAGCATCATTATTCCATGTATTCATACAATCCAATGCTTTTTACCTCCCACAAATTTTAAGCCTAATAGAATTACCGTATAGTGCCGAGGAACTTCGATGGGAAATATGGCCGGATGGTAAAGATACAGATGAGATCAAGGTAGAAAATAATGCAGATGAGGTTGATAAGTTCCGGTGTGGATCATTGCTTCAAGATGAAGACTCAATAGTGGATTATTACTCGAAGATAAAGAGATGTAACGATGTTATCAAACTCTGTAAAAATCATCTTAAAGAAGTATTCATTAAAGGGTTAACGCCCAAAAATAAGCATTTCGCTTTAATGGATTTTGAATATATTTTTCCACCAGATTTACCTCTTGATGTATTGGTAATAATGCTTATTCAAGTAGAAAAAGGTACAACGTCTAAACTACTCTTGCAAGCATGCTTAGACTTTATATCACAACAGCAAAGATTTGCTATTTATAAGTCCCCAATCGGTACATACAAGATTCTCGACCGGAAGAGGAAAATGGATGATAACCGTAAACCGTCTTACATTTAGGTAAATTTAGGTAATATCAGTCCTAGTATTGTTAATCGGCTTGGATTTTTTTCGAGTTTCATCATTTTTTCGAAGCATTTTGCGATAATAGTTTTCGTGCCGGATTAACAACACTAATCAGTCCGGAGCAGTGATCATCAGCTCGGAAGATTTTGCTGAGCCACAAATTGTGCGACAAAATAAGTGGATCATCAGTCAGGTCTTGTGCGACATATTAATTTTTCCCGAACAAATGTGAGAAAATGTGAAAGGAGGTCTAGTTGCAACACAGGACCAACTCCAAAAGTAAATACTGACGGCAAAAGCATATGTTATGAAAGGCTGAGGGATAAGCAATTTCGAGATCGCCAGGCGTAAAACCAACTATGTCTTTCCGGTAGATCTACATGTGAAAAGGTATGAGAATTCTATTTGCATGTGCCTTCATAGAACTCTTGGCATCATACGACAATGCTAATCACTATTCTTATCTCCTTAACTTCGGCTTGGCGCTCTTTTTCCAGCAAGATATAAAGCATGTAGGAGTATGTGGAAGTTCAGCCAACTTTCCGCAAAAAAATTTAAGGTGCGTATGTGATAGAAGTTATGTATGGGAGCGAAGTGCGACATAAAAAATACTCACTATAGGCTCTTAAATTTAGGAAATTCGCTACACAATGACCGATAACAATGATAGGGATGGTATTGATATCACTCTCAATTGTCTTATCGTTCCCATAGGGAACCTCTTCGATCTTCCAAGCAACCAAGTAGATCAAGCAATTACAATCAACACAGGTCGAACGGTTGGCGGACTTGAAATTGCAATTCGTAACCGGTTAAACCAGTTAGGCCTGTTGGGGGTACAATTTTCTAATCTTTCTCTAAGTATTCGTCAGATCCATCCCGGAACAGTTAGCGAAAGACCAATGAACTCTCAAGCCTATATTTCTGTTTTTTTTAATGATCAATTTCAACCTCGAGCGGGTCACTTCCATGTCACCGTATATTCTCCATAATTTTAGTGTTATGTAGCGCTATAGTCGCAATTTTTATGTATTGTAAGCCGGCTTCCGGCAACGTTTTTATTTCATAAATAAAGTATTTTTATCGAACGTTATGAGAAACGGGTCACGTCTAATGAAATGGGGTGCGAACCCGATCACTATGTAATATCGGACTATAAATCTAACCAATCTAGCCTATATAAAAAAGCGTAGCACTATATCAGGTGATAAGTGAGAAGAGTCTTCACAGTTAGGGAGGCGCAGTGATTAGGCGTTCGTTGCACCATGCAATTGCTGATCATACGGCAGGCTTGTGAAACAGAATAATTTCTCACATATAGTGCTCACTCAGTATTCAATAAAATTCTTTTTACTCTTGTCCTCATATACCGCACTTTGAGCCAATAACATTTCGCAAAAAATACTATATAAGTCGGAAATATGTCTATCACTTTATTCTGTCTCGTTAAAGGAAATACAACCGCGAACGCTTTCTCTGTTAAAATAAACAGGGACGAGCCTATTAGTGAACTCAAGGACGCTATTAAGGCAAAAAAGTCACCAGAGTTCGACAATTTTCCTGCAGACAGGCTCAGGCTATGGAAAAAGGAAATTCCTGACGATCAGGACGATCTCTTAAGCAATCTCATTCTCAATGACGAACCCGAGCTCCTTGCAACAAGAGAAATTGGAGACTACTGGACTGAGAAACCGCCTAAGAGGCATATCCATGTTATTGTAAAATTGCCCCGTAAGTGTCTGGAGTGTCTGGTATAGTCTAATTTTTCGTCATTTGCCCTTGTAATATTAACACGCATTCGTTTCCAGTTCTCAGCTTGGAAGAGGCGTTGTCGTGTATTCCACCACCCATAACATATTCTCCGGACTGCGTTACCTCGAAGACCACTACTAAGGCTGTAGGTGACCCGCCGGCAAGTGTGCAACTTTGGGGAGACTTTTTCGAGCAAGTGAACAGCTTTCATTTCGACCAACAGCCGATATTCGAGAGGCCGAGATTTAATGATAGATTTGCTGTGGTCGATGAAGAGGATGTTCGTAATGCCATAAATGTTAATATTTGTATGATATTGAATGATCTTACAGGACCAGACTACGTATATTCAAGGAAATCTACTGACACTCCCGGCATACCAGATTTCAACTGTCATCTCGTGGGTTCATTGATCTTGGTGATGGAAGCTAAAAGAAAACATGTTTTAGAAGATATGGGGGAACAAACATTTCCCGAATTTTATCAGACGAGTAAAGGCAAGGATGTAGTTCAACAAATCTATAATTATATGGGAGGAAACGAACTTAGATATGGTATTCTCTCCACCTATGATAATCACTGGTTTCTACTCCGAGAGCATACAGAGCTCCGGATCTCAAAAACCCTCCCACTTCAATCTGAAACTCCACCTGTACTCAAGGCATATGCTTATCTAACTCGACGGGCGAAAGAGAATCCCAAGTCTCCTAAACCTCAAGTACTAGTGCCGGCTCATGGAGACAATAATTCACGTAATCTTCGGTCACATTCGAAATCGACTTCCAGCTCCTCAATAGATCAACAATCAACTTCCGGCACTTTTGCAAATCAACAATCGTCTTCTAACATCCCAGTAAACCAGCAAAAGTTTAGCTTCGCGGACTTCAAGTTTAAGGGCATACTAGGTGAAGGACGAAGTGGTAAAACACTCCTTTGCGAGTTTCGTGGCGATACGATTGCTTTGAAGAGCGTAGACTTGTCGAAGGCTCCATCGTATGTTCTGAAAGAAATGCAGAAGGAAGTAGAGATTTACAAGGAACTCGCTGATATCCAAGGCAAGTATATCCCGAAGTTGGTCTGTTATGGATATTATGGAGGAGGTATGAGCTTCGTTATCGGCATGACTATTGTCGGCACTTCGTTGAGCGACCAAAAAATAAAGAAACAGCAAAAGACAAGGGCTATTAAGGGATTAGAAGCGATCCACAAGCATGGCATCCTCCACAATGACATTCGGGAGGAAAACATCTTAATTAACGATGACGGTGGCGTCTATCTGATTGACTTCGGTATGGCAAGTCGGGAGGACACAAAAAAGAAGAGAAAGCTTTTCGAGGAGGAACAGCTCAAATACTCTAACTTGCTAGATAGATATAATACGTAAGATTTATTATTTCGCAAATTCCTATTTCTTGCAATCTTGCGAAGCGCCTGCGAAGCGCCTTAATGGCTAACGGCTAATTTTTTATAATTAATAATCATGTATTTTACAGACATTTCGTAAAGAAGGAGGGGCGAATTTCCAAGTCACGTAAATGTCAGGTGGTTAGTTAGACTGTAGGGATATACATTAGACATTTAGTATAGAAGCGTCATGTATCACGGGCAAAGTCCCGAACATTTGTATTTATTTTTAGCATGTATTAATAAAAATTTTCTTGGCATTTTCCGAGACCGCGCGGTCCCGGAAATCTGGTGACTTTATAACCTATTTCTCAATGACACAGTTTCTATATAATTATATATACTAACTATTTTTTGAATATTTCACTTCTTATATAAAATTTATCAATAATGTCATCCGAGCTTGAAGTATTGAAACAGCGTATCTTTGAACTTGAGGCTAAGAATGCCGAGCTTGAAGCCGAAAAAGCTGAACTTTTAAAGCGGATTATGGAGGAGAATACTAGACGTGATGTTAGAGTTGAGGAACTGGAGCAAAAAAATAAGGAGCTTGAGACCAGACTTGCGATAGTGGAACAGGCTTCCTTACCAGTGGAAGAGCAGACGTATAATGATAATCCTTCTGACAATAGTACATCTAACTTTAATTCAGTTACAGAGTATCATGAGAAACCATTGGTGGATGTGGAAACAGATAATTCCTTTCCTGAAGAGGTTTGCTATAATAAACAAGAACCGTTGGAAGAGAAAGATATGGATAGTTTCTTGCTTGAGGCTCATAAGAAAATCGTTAGTGATGAGATAAGGCAGAGAAAGCGAGAGGAGAAACTTCAACGTGAATCGACAGTTGCCAGCCCATCATACAACTCTGAAAAAGATGATCGGGTGATTTCGGAAATTTCGGGAGAGTTCGAAAAAACCGTTCCCTCAGGGAACGATCAGAGTCATGTGACTTCAGGTGAACCGGATCTTCTATCTGTGGAGCAAGACGATGACATGATTCAAGAGGAATCGCTTGATGAAAATCAAATCGTAGAACAAGGCCTAATACATGAATTATGTTCATCCATATTACCTGAAGATAATGTCAGCTCTACCGAAATCATCAGCTCTTGCGTTAGTTTAGAGAATTTGATTTCGGGTTCTGCCCAGCACTTATCTTATTTATTTGAAACAGCAATAAAATCCAGTCAGCAGGAAATATTAGACTGGTACAATTATTCCTTTGAATTTGAGAGCAAGGTTGATGCTCTTATGGCTGATGGTAGAATTAAGGATAAAACGGCAAGATCAACGATTTACAAGGAAATGAAACCATTTCTCCCTACTAAAATCACACAAGCTAACTTGCGCAAGAAAACTCATAGGGCTAGAAAACATTTTATGTTATTTGGAAAAAATGGGATTGGACTAGATAAAATTAAGCTAGTCTCATATAGCGCAACTGAGATTTCAAAACTGACTAATGCACAAATCCAAAATGTCATAGATCAAGTAAAAAAATATACTAGTGATCATCAGAGTCATATGACTTTAATAAAAACCGTTCCCTCAGGGAACGATCAGATTAAGGCTGAGGTAAGTACATCAGCAAATGTATTATCTGTATCTTCCTCCAGTCAATCTAAGCCAACTTATGACCGATCCTATTTTTGCAACAAGACATTGGATCAATATCCAAATTTATATAGAGAATTTAGTAGTGAAAATTTCGATTATTATGGTATTACCGATGAGAAATTATGTCCATTATGCAAGTTAGAGCATGGTGATGAGGAAAGCATAGAAGGTACATATAAAGCTGGATCTTATTTTATTAAATGTGAACAGCGCGAAATTGAGATGGTTGCATAGTCAGGTCACTTTGTGACTACATTTGCCAACTTATTTATTGTGATATTTTTTTACACATGTCAACTATTACCTAATTAGATTGATTTGCAATTATAAAAAAAGGCAACATGACCAAGTCCGATAAAATATTAACTCCCGAATACCTGGATTTGGCATGCCAAATTAACTGGGTTACCAAGCATTTTGACGGATAAGATTCGGTCCAGCTTATACAAAAAATATAAAAAAGAAACTGGGCATGAGCCATGGCAATTATCAGAAGTACATGCATCGGAAGTCATAAATTCGAAGCCAGAAAACAAAGTATCCTATTTATCTTCTTCTGAGCAATGTGAAGAAAAAGGGCCTATCACCTTCGAAGCCAGACCCGATCCAGAATTAATTATCAAATCCGTCTTAGAGCATTTCACATACTTGAAATTCCGAAATAGTTTCAGAGGGATTGATAATTATAATTTTGCATCACCTCAGCCGTTGAGCTCACCATGCCCTATTTGTGATGGAAAACATGGGAATTATGGATTACATGGCTCATGGTACTGCGAAAATGGGAATCAGTTCCCTTATGATCCTGAATTAGCGAAGTTGCTATCTCAAGATAAGTTGGAATATTGTCTTACCTGCAACACTTCAAGCAATAAACTCAAGTTCGCGATTGTGGCTTAGACCGGAGGAATTATGAAGAAAAAATATTCGTATATTATTTCGTTTCTTTTTTTTCGAATCTCGTGGGTGGCTTATGCAAAAGAAACTGGAATCGGATGCGCAGTTGATATTGGGAAAATTCTTGCCGAGATTTTTCTGAGTACGTCATTGAAATTAAAGTTTATCATATGATTAACCGGTAGATCCCGCTTCTATTGGTTGGAAGTGTGAAGAGTCTTCACGATTATCATATGACATAGCATGTATCGTGGATACGTCTCCTTTGCCTCAAGCTAGAATAGAGAAATATCGTTCGAAAAAATAATCGTGTATAATAGTCTACAATCATAGAATGGCATCATATACCCAGGGCTAGTCCCGCACCATGTAATTTATCTCAGCTCAATGTATTGCAAATAAAAAACGTTTAGGGCACTAACGGAAATCTGGATCGGCAAATTAAAATTGCCAGCGAAGATCCAGGGACTTTTATTCTCAAACTTTCTCGCATATTCTCAAAATTATTACGTATATTATTGTAAAAGGACTCCTTGATGATCTTTACATATGGGTAGCGTTAAATTCTTTTATTGTTAAATTTAAGGAGAGTCCGTTGATCAGATTTTCGTGATGCGATCATATTAACGTAATTTCCCCAAAAGCGTATAATAAAATCAATCCTGCAAATATTATAAAAAGGTGATGTCCTGGTTAGTGAACCCTTTTATCCGCCTTATGCAAGTAAAACGAAAAAATCAAGCAAAATAATAAAACTTACATCATCAATATTATCAAACTAACTCCTATATTCCGCAAAGTAATAACAAAGTAAGTTGGTTTATTGCTCGGCTAGTTTCTCTAAACATGTCATCACGATGTTAATCGGGTTTCCCGCCTCTTAGATGTTCCAAAATAAACCAGACATATTACTTCCTCCGGTCTTCTTGTTATATATCGGCATTTTGATCTTCGCCGAGAAAATCACTGACCATCATCACGCGTACAATAGACGCTGTGAAATTGCTCACATGAATCTCGTCACACGCAACGGCACAGCAAAAGTCTGGCGTAGTATATCAAATGGCACAAGCATCTTCACGTGCCGAATTCTTGAAACTTTGCGCAGTATCGTTCTGGCGATAACGCAGAAAAAATT
Source organism: Rhizophagus irregularis (assembly GCF_026210795.1). Classification (NCBI taxonomy): domain Eukaryota; kingdom Fungi; phylum Glomeromycota; class Glomeromycetes; order Glomerales; family Glomeraceae; genus Rhizophagus; species Rhizophagus irregularis. The sequence goes on from NC_089433.1 coordinate 2,010,492, forward strand.
AGGCAATCAATCCTTGTATATGAGGCGGAATGGAGTTATGTGAAAATGAAGCATAGCGGTAAGTGTGAATCGGAATATTGCATTGTTTATTTACCTCGGTTGCTAATCTCCGGAATTTATGCTATAGGTTCGAAATTTCTTAATCCCAGAGAAGTTTTCTTTCGAGAAATAATGTTTTGTGTATTTAGGAGAGATATAGATAGACAAAAATTCTGTAAATATGGGTGGAATAATTTATTTCGGAAATCTAGTATAGTAAAAGGGTGTGGGAGTGAGAATCACATAATTAGCAATAAAAGTATAAACAAAATTAGTTATAGATACTTTTCGTAAATGTAAGAGAGTAAAGAAATAACTTGATGCTGGGATTCGCATTAAATGGCCTAGGATCCGCGTACTCCCTCCCTCCTTGATAGCATCATATGTTTCATTTGCTTCTCTAACATTTTAGCTATGTATCTGAAAAATCAATAATAAAGTTTCGGAAATTTGCATTGAAAATTTTTCTTGGCAAAAGTGATCGTACGTACTATGTAATTCACGTGATGTTCATTTTTTATATATGGACGCGTGTTAAGTTCATCAGTATCAGTTAACTCGCGTTTCATTTTTCAAACACTAACTCAAACTTTCACAATTGATCATTTTTTTTTCTCTACTTAACGTTTTTTGCTTCTGCTTTCAGAAATTTTCGCACAATGTCCGTCACTCAAATAGATCTGTTGATGAATTCATACTTTGAGCGTACACCTACTATAGAGTGGTCATACGTAGGATTCCTTGAGGCAATGAAACCTTACTTAAATTCAGTTCAGGGTCCGCAGGACAAGCAAAAGTCCGTATGGCGAAAACGGTTTCTAACCCTTCTAACTAATATTCTTGTTGATGAAGAGGATCAAAAGACACAAAACGATAATAGTAAAACACGATTTGAAACAGCAACTTATCTGGTTCAACAGGTTAGCCAGCTTTCTACTTATTTAAACCTTATTTCTGAATCATCAAGTGCGACTTCTGGACGGTGTCGTCCTTCTAGGAGTACAGGGTGTCGTTCCCTAGCACATTTCACGAGCTTCTCCACTGTTGCACAGCCCAGGGCGGTGTCGTCCTCCTGTGGGTATGGGGTGTCGTTCCCCAGTGTGACAAGTGTGGGGTGTCGTTCCCCTAGAGAGCTCCTGATCATATATGGCATATACTACGCTTTTGATTTATATTTACTAACTGTAAGTATCCTTAGCAACATCCACCTGAAGCTACGAGATTTTTGGAAAATGTTGATTTAGATAGACAGCTGGTGACGAAAAAGGTGTGTATAGATCTTCTTTGAAGTATACAATGATTTGATTTTAACGTGTTCACTTGTCAAATTCTAGGATATCTTTGATAAAAAATCGCAAATAGAAGCATGGGATGTGCTCTGCATTTCTCGTAGTCAGAAAGCTGGCGAATACGTTAATGAAGTTAAGTCACGCATAATGAACCAAGCTGAGATGGCAAGAGATGAAGAAGCGGGTACATCATCTGGACATAAGCATACCGAAGGAGCTACAATTCCAGCAAAAAAGGTGAGATTAAGTGACTCTATTAACGTATTAATTCTTATGTTCCCAAAGATTTCTAATTTTTCTGTCCATTAAAGTCAGCGTTGGAAGATCCAAAAAAAGAAAATTCCAAAAAACGACCAGCCGAAGAAGCTCCATCAATCATCACACCTGCCCCCAACCTTCGCGGTCGTTCTCCCCCTCCATCCTATAAAAGTGGAGATAATTCTTTTGACGCCGAAGCATCAACTCCCTCTCCAGTAATGTTTCTTCGTTTTGTTTGCCATATGATGTGATAAGTTCGTTTCTAATCTGCATTGCTCTTCAAAGTCAAACGACCATGACGTGTCGGATACAGGGATTCATGAAGACGAAGATGAAAATCCTTTCATCACAAAGAATGAAGAGGGATCAAGGAACAATAAGGTTATTATTAATCGGTATTAAGTAAAGAATTTTTATTCATAAAACGTCCTTAATATAATCTTTTTATTAATTAATTCGATTTCTAATTATAGTTTAAGACAATTCTATCATGGCAACATGCCATAAACCGTATTGATATAAATGATGCTTCTACAAATGACGTAAATATCGAGAAGTATTATGAATTTATCATCACTTTTCCCGATATAGTAATAATCTTTTCTTGCCTATAGTGGGTGGCAGATGGTTACAACATTTCTCTTGATTTCCGTGAATTTCAATTAACATCGATAAACCTATTAGAAACCAATCAAACTTTTTCGTACGCAAAAGATATAGATCGGATACTGTAAGTGTTTGTTATGCAAACAAATCAATTTCAATATCTAATTTTTGTATATGTCTGCAGGTGTCTATCGTCTATAATGTATTGTAATGAAGTCAAGCCAGAATTTGTAACATGTTCCGAAAAAGTATGGAATAAAATTCGGCCAAGACCCTTAGTTCCAAAGATGTTGCCATCTGTCGTGCATTTAATAATAATTGAATATAATATGGTAAGTTTTTCATCAATTCTAACAAATGATCGGCAAAATTATTAATTTGTTATATTTTGTGATTAGTTTTTAAACGACAAACAGTTATTGGACATAAAATGGCATGAAAATTGGGTTAAATGGAGTACATTATCAACAGACGAGGATAAATCCATCTTCGATTGTGCACAAGAAGTCACGAAAAATTTGTAAGTTCTAATTATTGAGAACATCTTTGTACGTTGTTGATATTTACTGTATGTATGTTGCTTTTCAGTTTTACATATCTGTCTTCAGTGAGTTTCGATGAGGATAAAAAACTGGACGAAGATACCTTCGTTCACCGATATTGTCATAGAATTCTCGAAGAAATTTTTAGTAAAGATGATTTTTCATTGATCTGGTAAGTTCCATGTAAAATTATTACAATACACTATACAGTATATCAACCTATGCTCATATTTTTTGTTATCGGAACAAAGGGCAAATGGAGAGTCCGAAAGTTCGAAAGAAAGACGAATACTAGATGGGAATAATCATGGGAGGAAGCCAGATTTTCGTGTACTCTAGAGCTTGGACTCGCACTCATGTAACTCGAGTTGACTCGAGTTGAACTCGCACTCGAGTTAGAAATTTCTTGACTCGAGTCAACCGGGATCACGTGGTTTATAGTGCCGGCTGAACCCTATTTGTAATTCCTGCCGGCACTATGACTATAACAGTCTGGGTAAAATTATGGGTAAGTTTTTTGGCCCGCACTTTAACTTTGACTCAAATTAACTCGAGTTAACTCGAGTCCTGACTCGAGTCCTAGACTCGAGTACTCTTCGAGTCAAAAAAATTCTTGACTCGTTTTACTCGAGTTGACTCATCCTAACTCGAGTCCAAGCTCTAGTGTACTCTCAAAGATAGATGACGTAAATATGGAATTTTTATTTGGCGAGATTAAACCTCCGAGCAATTCAACTTCCATAAATAAAGGTATCATAAAGTTGGCAGAATTCACAAAAGGATCGTTAGATCTTATTATTAATAGTTATGGTTATGTTGACGGTCTGGAAACATATGGAGTATTGATTTATGGTAAGTTATCGATCACTATTGTAACTTTATGATGTTTTAATGCCGAGCTAATTAGATTTAAATCCAATAGGAAACGAAATCAAGATATTTAGCATGGATTTAACTTTTGACGGTTTATACCGTTATAATCAATTATCAAAAATCTTGTTGCCAACGGAAAATGCGAATTTCTTAAATATAATTACTGTAATATCTACCTTTTATTCTTTATTGGTAAGAGTCTTACTTTATAGTTCAAACAAGTTGCTTTGCTGTTTAATCACTAATTATTTTTATTATGTAGGAAAGGATAAGATCCACCATTGTAACTATGAATTCATCTCAACCATCATCATCCTCTGGTCACTTGTATTGTCGAAAGTCGAATTCGTCACCTAGAAAAATTCGTGTACCGATAGTTAGAGTTTAGTTATGTTCACACAAATTCAAATGTTGACTTGAAATTAACAGTATTGTGCTTTTATGTTAATGTAATTACTTATAATATTGATGTATGTGTGCGCTATATGTATATTAATAAAAATATTAGCAATATTCACGGTATTATAATATTGTCAGATAAATGCATTGTATTATTTTGGTGATTTTTGCCATTTATCTTTGCAACCTTGTAGTGAATACTGAAATATGTACATCGGAAAAATAAGAATTATGTGGAAATTTCCGTGTTTATTATGTCAAATGCGTACTAACCTACATATTTTTGCACGCGATTTCTCATTTTGATCTGGCTGAGCAATGAAATGAATAGATCAAGGGAGGTGAAATCTGATTGGCCAATCATCTTATGATTTATAGAAACTCGCCAGCGCCTAAAACTCTCCTAGAACTATCGAGGAACTGGCAGGGAGTTAGGGTGATACTGTGATATGATATACGTTGTACCACAAACCAATTTAGCCAAGGCGTTGTGCATATGCATGTAAATATAAAATTAGCATAGTCGAGATATGGCCCTATATAAATCCTCAGTATGCTTATAATCGAATAAAAATGAATCTGATATTTATTAGAGTATACTATTGCTAAATTGGCTAAAATCGCTAAAAACAGTATAAATCAATAAAATCGTTATATTCTGTTATAATCTACCAAAACACTAATATGGATTTAGATAGTAAAGCCTATTCCAAGTTAATTCATGCACACAATAGTATTGGAGGCTCTGAAGAATATATAAGAATTATTGTTGCAATATTGCCTTTAGCAGAAAAACATGATTATGAAACACCAGAAATGTGGTGCTCTCGTATTCGTGATCCATTTAGGAAAATACTAGAAGAGAACTATTCCAGGGGAATCCTTTCTAAAAATGGATATATTACAATGTATGGAAAGCTATATGTAGATGATAAGATTCATAATCGTCTAACCAATTATATATATTGCAGTGTATGTAACTCCTTAGTTTTCATACCTGCAAATAGTCTTTTTGAGGATTGCTATGGAGATAACCACTTGAAGAGATGTATTTCTGGAAATACTATTTCGAATGAACATGCAAGAAGAAATGAAATTCTCCAAACTATTGATAGAAGGGAATTTCAGATCTGGCAATATAAACAATACATATTACAAAAAGAGGCTAAAATTAATCGTCTTCAGCTAGAGCTTTCATCCCAATCTATTCCACATTCAGAAAAGGATAAATTGGCATCGGTATCATATGATATTGATGGAAATTTTACGGCTAGCTATGAAAATTATGCACAATCTAAAGCAAAAGATACTATGCCAAATGCTTCAAATTTCGAGCCAGCTTATATTTCACCTACTAGACAAGAAACGATTTTACCAACTTCTTATCAATCATCAAGTCCTAGCCAAAGGCGCTCAGAGCAAGGGATTACAAGTGAAATATTTATCTCATCTCGGTATGCTAAACAAAATAACTTATTACCATCTATAGACCATCTTAATCAGCCCGCATTAAGATTGAGAGATAGTACAAAAATCACATTCGTTTAACGACTGAGAAATATATTAATTATAGACTATTGAAGATTAATATCATTTAGCTAAAAGCGCAATGTATAACTTATACTTTATTTTTTATGCTAAATAATCTGCATACATGATCGCCTAGTAAAATTGGTTGAAGGCGCTATACATTTCATGTATCACCTGCCAAATTTTTCAGATTAGTCCTTAACCCAGATCCTGGTTAAGATCATGCGCTTTCTGAAGATTGATATAAATTGATCCAAGGGGTTCTCCCATTCTCTTTTATAATCACAAAAAAAGAATGTCATTTCACAAATCTCACCCAAGGCAGAGAAGAACATGTGAAGAATATAAAGCTGAGCTGGAAGAAGAGAACTATCATCTTCATAGTGAATTGCAGATAGAAGTTGATACTAATCGCCAGAATGAGAGACGAATTAATCAACTGGAACGGGATTATACCCGATGTGAGCAAGAAATTCAAGATCTTAATAAGGAGATAGAGCGTCTTGAAAATGCTTCGAAAGAAGAGATAGTAGAGTTAAAATCTGAAATCTCTACCCTAAAAAGTCAGCTATATCAAGCTAGGAATGATGTGCGAGATAAGGGAAAATATATTTCTAGTTTAGAAGAGCAGTTAGTAGAATCTGAGGAACAAGTTAAGAAATTGCGATGCCGGATCAGAAGCATCTCATCACGAAAAAATTCGCCTGAACGAGGGAATTCTCCAGACTTGTATAATTCTGATGATAATATGGCCACAATCACAGAGCTAGCAAATGCTATAGATGGTTATGTGGATAATAGAACAACAACTAGGGATATTCTTATAGACCAAATAAAAAGAGCTACAAGGCAGATACGCCGAAAAGAAAATAATTTGCATCAGGATTTAGTCCGTGAGCAACGAAGGCGTTATGATGCAGAAGCTGAACGTGATAATGAAATTATACGAAGGCAACTTGCTGAAGGTAGGATAACTAATGTTATTGGTGATCTCCATCAATATCAAACTAATACTCAAAACCAGGTAAATAGAATGATAGGTAATATGGCAAGAAAACAAGCCCGTATAGGTGTGCTGGTACAAGAAAAATTTGCCTTACAATTATTGTATCAGCGAAATGCCCACCACTTACAGCGAAGTAGAGGGGATATAGGTCTGTTAGAATTTAATCGAGACAGGCTCTATGAACGATATGAGAAATGGAAAAATAAGACCCAAGCAGAGCGCCAGAATAATTTAAATTTACAGGGACAAATTTTGGCGCTTCAGAATAATCCACCTAATCAAGTAAACATGGCAGGAATACCTCATCCATATTTCAACTGGGATGATAGTATCCCAGACTTTCTTGCACAACTTAGACTAGACTTGCAGAATCGGGGAATAGATCCAAATGATAATGTAGCAGGTCCTCCAACAGGAAGAGATAATGCAATAGGACATTTAAGAGCCTGTATGAGAGGAAGGACTTTAGAATGGTTCGATGATGAGATTACTACAAAGCAGAATTGGGAGCTAACTAACTTACTCGATAATACAGGGCAGGCTAACTTAGTTGCAGTAAATGGGCGAACTGCAGTACAGATAGGGGCTAATGCATTAAATGAGGCTGTTGGCCAACCAGGAAATGCAATAGTCAAGTTAAGAGCTGTAGAAGATGCTTGGAATGAAGACTGGCGTATAGCAGGTGGCCGTCCTACTAATGATCCTGTAAATGCACCAAATGCTAATGCTGAAAATACAGTAGTTGTAGCTGGTATTCGATTTGGTCAAGCCGTATGGTGGCTAAAAACTCATTTCCCTACAGTAGAAGAGGAACTTCGGGATTTGATGTATGGAACAATCAGAAAGGGAGACATGACTATAGATGAATTATATAGAAAAATATTACGAATAGGTAGACGAGCCAACTATAGACCTGAAGAATTACGTAGAAAGTTCTTAGATGCTTTACCACTTTTATGGCTTGAAAAAGCTGAAGATATTGGTGAACATTTGCCATTAGATGAATTAGCTAAAAAGCTTTATGAGATAGAATTACGCCGAATAGCTAGACATAAAAGAGATAGAACATCTGATCCGCTAGTATCTAATCGAACATCTTGGCAAATATATGAACCTTCACCTGTTTCAGCCTCACAACAGCATGGAATATCTTTCGAAGATATGCAAAAAGCAATCCAGAATGCACTAGCACAGCAAAAAACTGAATACCAGTCTTTATTAGAAAAACAAAAAGCCGATTTCCAATCACAAATGGTCCAGCAAACTAAAAAGATACCTCCACCAGTTCCTCCTAAAAATATGGAACAGCTTCTTAATACATATGAAAGCGCTAATCCTTTCCCTGATACACTTACTAGGGAAGAAATAATGAGAGTGGTCGCAAAAGCTTATGGGCCACCTCCTAAACCGCAAAAAGCCAGAAAAGTTGCAATCATCTAGAATCGATAGATTAGAGTCAAAAATAGATGAAATTGGTCAAATGACATCTAAGTTTGGTAGGATATCACTTAATGATCAATCTCGAAAGCCTTTTTATTGCAGTAATTGCGGACAGGAAGGGCATAAGAAAAACAATTGCTCAAGGTTAAATCCTGTAGCTAAATCCAATTTTACTCAATGTTACTATCCTCAACTTCCATCTACACAGCCCCAATATACGCCTCCAGATTCAGATAATGAGGAAGATGGTTATGATAAAGTAGAAAATGCGTGGTATTATACACCTGAAAAAAAAAACAACTACCACTAAATGATATGTTACCTCTAGAGTCCAGTCAGCCAAAAACATATGATGAATTATTTCCAAAACTTTCACCGGTAATGCGAAAAATGTGTCAGTCTCATACAGTTCAGAAGAAAGAATCAATATCAGATGAGTGGTTTTCATCATTACAATATCTGAATGCTAAAATAGATGATTTAACGATCTCTAATTCTTTTTTAGATAGTGCAAGTGAGTTCAGGGGAGCGAATGATGCAACAATTAATGCCCTTGGGTGGAAAGCTGATAAGCCATCGGACTTCGCAATAAAAGGTAATTCCAAACACATTACCGATTCATTGGGATGGTTTACTGATGTACCAATCAGTATAAAGGATAAGGATGGTAAAACTGTCACAGCTACTGGAAATTTTACTCGTATTGATAATGGAGAAACCGAACCAATGTTATGTTTAGGTATGACATGGATTAGGAAAGTTCAAGGTGTCCTCGACCCAAATAAAAATCAATTCCGAATGAAGTTACATGGGAAAGCTTACATTATCCCAACTTTTAGCAAAGCTCCAGAAGTTGAAGATCCGCCAAAAGAAGATCAGGACTAAGTATCTACCGATTCCTCTAACCTGACTAGTGAGGAGGATTTAAAAAAAAGTGTGAAGAGCTTGAAGAGTGACTAATAAAAACTGAGAGATGGCTTGACATAGCATTAAATGCAGGTAATATTCTTGCAGAAAAATGCTCACGACTTATGGAGAATAGATCGGATGCATGACAGCTTCTCTAGTAATATTTACTAATTTATTAAGATCAAATTCCCGTCTAGATGTATCATCTTTAAAAGAATTGGCTACTTTATCTGCAGAAGAAGATTCGTCTTTTGGCTTTATACTAGCCTTTTTTTTCCGACTAACTTTATCTTTTCGCCCATTAGTTACTGTATTCAGACCATTAGAATTTGCATCATTCTTATTATCCATAGGATATTCTGTATGAGTGATCCCGTCTTCTTGTATGATAGTGGAGGAGGAAGTATCATGTAAAGATTCCTGATTATTTTCTGAAATCTGGTCAGAGATGCTAACAGATTCTATGATTCTACGCCATTCCTCAGTAGGTTCAGGAGGCCTTTTATTATCAATTATTTTTTGATATGTTGTTGATCCTATACGATGCTTTTTACACATAATACGCCGAGCATCTGGAATATTATTCTGAGCATTTCTAATTTCTTCAATAGCTTCAGATGACAAGCGTCGGGCATCTGATCTAAGAAATTTACGAGTATGGGTTGTTTGTTTTTTGCTCATAGTTTGCTAGTAATAAATCTGTATAATACTAATAAAAAACTTGTAGAAAATTTATTTGATATTGGTCTGGCATTAGTCTGGCATTAGTCTAGCATTGGTTTGTTACATATATGTAGTTCGCTTTCTTTACAGTGTAGCGTGCTATAATCATGATTCAAATAAAAAATAGGTTTAGGATATATATACTTCAAATATCATATTTGTTTTAAACTAGTTTGTTATTGGTCTTTTATTAGTTTGATATTGGTTTGATTCTGAACTCCTTTTTTCCATATTCGAAGAAAAAATATACATATGAATGATAATTTCGCTGATGGCCGTCAGGAAAAAAAAAATCATAAAAAACTTTGCCTTCAAATAAATTCATATGGCAAACATATATACGCTAAATGAAATAAATAATGGGACACCCTTGGTATCTGGCAATAAACTTGGAGATTCACCATTTAATCGTTATCCATCTAGCCGAACTGAGCTTGAGAACCAACGTTTAAAACATGATCTAGATATCGCTTTAAGCTCAGGTATTCAGCTTGGCACTAGAAACAGTCTCTTGATAAAAAATAATGAGAGTTTTTCAGAGCGTGTATGCCAGCTTGAAGATGAGGCGAGAGAATTCAAAAATGAGATTAATCAAAAAGAGATTTCTCTTGCAAGTACTAAGAGCGAGATCGCTATAAAATTAGAAGAGATACAAGCTCTTCAATCAAGAATAGAGGAATTAGAGCAGGATGTTTCTTTGGTACAAAAGAGATTATCAGAGATGGATTTTCTTAAGCGTAAATCTGAACTGGAATACATAAAACTATCTGACGAAAATATTAGTTTAGAATTGGCAAATACGGAGTTAGAAGATACACTGGCCAAAAAAAAGGATGAATTAATGCGGGTGAGAGATGATTTACTTTTAGCACAAAAGGCAGTGATAGAGAAAGATTCCCTTCTTCAAGAAACTAATTCTCTTTTATTAGAGCATATTTCAAAAACATCCAGTGAATCTAAGCAAAATGAAGCGATTGGAGGTGATAAAGGACTGGAGAAAGGTAACGAAATCACTAGCCCCGAAATAACCTCAGAATCGCCTTATTCCTTATTTTTTCAGCATGCAATCATCTTCATAATAGTATTACTAATCATATACATCTTAAGGTGCGTATTCTCTCGTCTATATTCATCTTACAATGAAGAAAAAAATATTCCGAACTATAAAATACCCTTAAATAGAAATCAAGGTTATGCATTTCAAATCTGATACGCAGAAGAACCAAAAGACAGGACTACCCCCTATGAAACTTTACCTTATGGATATGGATGAGGCCACAAAGCACGAATCAATCATTTTGCCAATCCTTTAAAGGTTTGTCCCATCTAAATCTAATTGATAAGGGGTCATCAGATGGTCTTTGGATATCAATAACCACGAAATGTTTTTTTATCACTTCATAAACTTTTTTTGCTAGAGGCTCATAATCATCATACATATCTTTAAGAATTCGTTTTATACTATCTAATGTTCCACATCCACGATGCAGCGAAATATATTTAAAATTTCTGCGTATATTTTGATGGATTTCATAGAAACGCTGGGCAATATAAATTGAGCTAATTCCTTCATGTCTGCCTGATCTAAAGAAAAGAACAATTTTTAGCTGAGTTGCCAAAGGTTCCCCAGCAAGATCATCAAAGACTATAACAGTAGATCGGCCAGTTCTTTTGAAAGATGAAATATCAGATAGATCTTCAGGTGCGATTAGCTTGAATCTCACATTTTCATACCATGGAGCTTGCTTATCCATGGCTATAAATTCATAAAAACATTGTACTACTTCCCATAGCTCATCTTGGTGTTGCGCAACAACAATTAGATCATTACACGGAATATATCTTTCACCAAAATTTTTGCTTCCGCCTTTTGGTATTTTATGACCACGTTTTTCACCAGACATCCATGGATATACTTTTGGATATTTACTTCCTAGGAGCTGATGTACTACCATCTTTGTCTTTCCTGACTCAGAGGTGCCCGCAACTCCTAGTCTAAATGGAAGTTTAGGAGCAAATGGATTCTGTTTTTTCGAAGGTACAGTTTCGTCTAATTTGCATAGCTCGTAATACTCCATAGTTTTTGAAAAGCTAGGATACTTATTCAAGAAACATATTTTTGTTAACCGCAAGGAAAAAAGTGCCCTAGCTAATAAATAGAATCTGACTTTATAGATGCTAGCTTTTTTTCGTAATTATAAAAATTGGAATGGGAGAGCGTCAAGTCGAAAGACCGGTTATTTATATCGATCCTCAAAAAGCGCGAGAGCTAAATCAAATCATAGCAAAACAAATACCTACGATTAATATCGATTCCCAAAAAGCTCATAATTTAGACCAGCATCTTGCCTTGCAAAAACTATATTATTGTCCTGAAGGTCTGTATCAAAATGTTAAGGGATTGTGGGATGCTTGTAAAAAAGCCGGCTACAGCTTTCTATTTATTAATGTAAAAAAATGGCTTGAGGGCCAAGCAATGTATCAAATTTTTCGTCCTTCACCAAAGCATATACCTTATGCCAGTTACTCTAAAATCACGAAGCCAAATACTGTACACCAATGTGATTTAATCAAAATACCATATGATGAAAATGTGGATACAAATTTACTAGATAATGATGGCCCAATATATTACTATGTACTATTGGTTATAGACTGCGCGACTAGATATAAAGATTTCATTTTTTTAACATCAAAAAGCAGTGAGGAAGTTGCGGAAGCATTTAAGAGTATATATGATAATCCTGATAAACCTCTTAACTGGCCTCGAAAATTGCAATGTGATAAGGGCACTGAGTTTATGGGATACGTGACTTTATTAATGGATGAACATGGCGTTGAGATCCGAAGAATTATAGCACGTTTCAGGCATACAAGTTTCGCAATGATCGATCGTTATGCTGGATTATTCGAATATAGAGTTTTTAAAAATCAGTATTCAATAGAGTTTCTCCTACCTACTGGCAAGCGCTGTAGAGAATGTGAGCGGTTTGCAAGAAAAATTGTTGATAATATGAATGATAGCCCAACTCGATTGATTGGGATGAGTCCTAATGACGCCACAAAACTTGAGCAGATATATTCCAAACCATCAGTAAAATATAATCGCTCAATAGGTGTTGATGAACCACAACTACCAAAGGGTACTACTATCCGATTTTTGCTCGCTCCTGGAGAGTGGGAAAACGATCCTTTCGAACGACGCAGAATAACAGATCCGATATGGTCTCCCAGCCTGCATAAGATTCGGAAAATTGTTGTTGGAAAGAATCCTCCAATGCCTATTTTATATTATTTAGATGAATCAGGACCCCAACGCCCTTTCGTGAGAGAACAATTGATGCATATTAAGGAAGAGCCCATGTTACCTCCTAGGTGGGTATTGGGAGATAACCGAATGCGTACAAGGCGCTCTTTATAAAAGTTTCTAAGTCTACTACACAGTAAGGGATTGTAATAAGGATTACTCCTTTCCGATAGCATAACACTTTCTTTTTCCAATCACGCCAGATTTGTGCATCTAGATCCATCTGCCCTTGCAGGTGAAAAAAAGGGACGATTTGATAGTGCTGATTACCGCTATATTCAAAAGCCAAGCCTAGCTCTTCATTATATCCATCTAGATGTAATCCCTCCAAGAATTTAGGTTTTCGGAGAGGAAATTTTTTATGCGATAAATCCTCAAATATATACCGGCATGTTCTTTCTGGTACATTAGGACAAATATTGCACCATCTATAATTCTGTTTCATATTTTTATATGGCGCCTCCCATTGATGGCCTTTTTTACATGCCCATAAATATGTATTAGGACTAACTTTAGCTAAGCATCTTCCTTCACGCTTTTGGGCATATGCCAAAGCTTTAGTATTAATATCATCTTGCATTTTATAGGTACAATAGAATATCACGTACAGAAATTTGCGGTAGTGATCATTAGCTCTGGACTAGTTTGGCCAGAAGAATCGATCTGGATATATGCAAATCCAGGTGCAAGTTCGAAAGTAAAATTAAACTTGGCTACTACTATTGCATAAGTAAAAATAAATATCGCCAGTATTCTTAGCAGGAAGTGGCAATTTCGGCTAAGAGTACTTGACAATACAACTCAACAATCTTGTCTATATATTCGCTCTTTTTATGTATTATTGATATTATCAAGTAGATCGATATCTTTTAACAATTTTTTCGTTTGTTTATAAAGATTTTGCCATTGTACATGAAATTTGTTTCGTAAGACAGAAGACTTAATAAGACAGGGAAGAATACTTGTAAGATTATTTATATGGGATTTGATTACTGCATGAACATTTGCAATTTTTTCTCCTGCTGTAATCCAATCATAATACAGAGTATAAAGAACTGTATGAATACGGGTTATTTCTTGTTTACTCCAGTTTAACCGATATTTTATAAAATCAAGATCTTCACGAAGTTCCCTTTCTTTTTGCTTTAAAATAACTCGAAATGCTTCAAAATTCCATTGATGATTTATAGTAAGACAGGAATATAGTATATCTTTAATCTTGAGATTACTAAAAATTAATTCAAGCAGTTCAGAACAAACAAGTGGGCCAGGCCCAGCATTTTTTTGCGCAAGAAGCATGGTGTATATGCAAGAAAGCAGTATAAAATAACAGAGAAACTAGCAAAGTTCAAAATAAAAATTCTATATAATTTTGAGCGAATATGCTTGCTAGCGTGGGCAAAATACTGGGTCAGTAGTAGTACCCCAAAGTAATCAATATAATAATGCCTAAAAGTAATCGATGTAGTAGTACTCCAAAGTATCCCAGAGTAGAAACTATACAGGAACAAGAGCTAGAAGGCGAAAACAAGCAAGTTTATGGTAACCCACTCAAGCAGAATTATATATAGGAAAGAAAAGAGAAATTTCACTTGAGTGGCCTACCACCGATAGGCAGGAAAGAGACTGGAAAGGCAGAAAGGTTCAAGAGAATACACGAAAAAAGATATGAAAGCGATATAGCCTGAACCAATTCGACACTTCGCATGAGCCTCACACAGCAATCAGAAAGGGCATATAAAGGGCGGGATTGCAAGAATGGGCACAAATTCGGCACTTTGTGCCTCATCCTCGGCAATCAAAAGGGTTATGGAAGGCAGGATTGCACATCTAGGTCACCAATTCGGCACTTCGTGCCTCATCCCTGGCAATCAAAAAGTGAGGAAATGGATTGTGAAATGTCTTCGGCAAATAGATGAATTGCAAATTCGGCACTTTGTGCCTCATCCGGCAATCAAATAGGCATCTCCAAATCTCCAACCAACTGATACACCAGATCGAATCCTGAATATCCCTTGAAAGTTGCAAGAAGGTTGCGAGAAAGTGACGGGGAAGTGCCTGGAACTGGCGAGAAACTGGATCACATGATTAACACAGTAGGCGCAGTAGAATTTCGTTAATTTCGGCTAGCACTATTCCATATTTTTTTTGCATAAATTTCAGGATGCAATATCTCGGCATCCAGGCATCCGATTCATGCGATCTTAGCATCATTGGAAAGCTCTCAACGTCCTCATCAGAACGAGCTTAAAACCGCATGAATCCAATCACAGGAAGCCAAGATATTCCGCCCTAAAGATTAGGTCAAAAATATAGCATAATGCCGGCCAAAATCTGATTAGCAAATTTACTGCGCCACCCGATCACAACATGATTTTTAGCAATCAAGGCCGGCCAAGCATTTTGGCCACAAAAAGGCTACAGAGCAATGAAAACAAGCAAATAGTTACAAGGCAGTAAAAAGATGGCAGAACAATAAAATCAAGCAAATATTTATAAAGCAACCAAACAGTCACAGACTAGTGAAAACAGATGGGTAGCAATAAAGCATCAGAAGGGGCATAGACACCTAAAAATAAGTAAGTAGGCATTAATATCTATAAGTAGGCATCACTATGGTGTAAGTAGATAGATTAAGTAGACATCACTATATATATAGTGATGTCTACTTAATCTATCTACTGGATTTTATTTGCCATTTAAGGATTTTAGTAGAATAAATCTAATAAAATAAATTTAAAAGATAAAAAACAAATATATAATTAGTTATTTTGAAAAAAAAAGAATATCTTATTATTCATTTTACAACTATTTTACATCATAATTATTTTTTATTTGCATGTATTTTTTACAAAGAAAAAACAATAAATTAAAGCTAAAAATTATGAAAAAATATGTCTTTCTATGTATATAAAATATTAAGTTTTTTTTTTACTTACCACTTAAAAATAACTGCTATATTTGCTTATAAACTTTTTTTTCATATTTAATAAAAGTGAATAGAAAAATGATGGAAAAGTGATGGGCAGTGATGGGGAAAAAGAAGTGGTTATTACCGTTATTTTTAAATATTGATTAAAAAAATTTTTTTTATTTTTTATTAAATCTGAGTTATGTAAATATGTAACACATATTTAATTTAGATTTGTGTAATGTTAATTTTACTAAAATATTAAATTTTTATAAAAATCTTAATTTAGACTAATTCCAAAAATTAGCACATATGTAATTAATTATAACGATAATGTATTTTTAAAAATGTTTAATAAAATATCAAATTAATGAAAAATAAACTAAATAAAATTCAGAAATAAATCAGCTGGCTTTAGATTACAATTCTCATATATGAATACAGATCGAATCATTTACTAATGTAAGTCAAATATCCTTTCCGAATATAAGACGATTGGCACCCTAAATGTGCCCAAAAATTTGATCTCAATTTGATACAGGTTAGATCATCATTCGACCTATATTCGACCTGATCAAATTTAGGTTGAATTGTCCTATTTCAACTAGATAGTGTAACACCTGCTTTTCCAGAAACATTTTTATTTTACATCAGTCAATCACTCTGAACGTAACACATTTTTTTATCTGAGTCTTATAATACATAATACTATATCTAAAATTAATACGCAACTCAGTACTAAATGTAATATATTATTAAAACAAACTCAGAGAGCAAGAAATATATACAAATTATTTGAAAAAATAGGAATTGATAAAATCAAGTATATCACAACATATACTGTGAATTCTATTGCAGAATTATCTGATAATCAGTCAAACTCAAACTATTATTGGCTATTTCTCCAAGAATCCTAACATTGGATTACCTGATGATCAAGATAACTCTATTATCGATTCCGAAGAGGAGATTTCAAATGAGCAGACTAACACATCAGAAGTGCGAGTGAATACTTTAGTTTCAGATAAAGCAAACGTCTCAACAGTACCTATTCCGTTAACTTATGTCTCTGATTCTGTTAAATCTCAAGTCACAGAAAATAGAGTATGGTAGGTTGAATGGAATTACTGTGAAGATAAGGACATGTATGATAACTGCTATTATGAGAAGATAAAGGTTATTATTATCATAATGGAAAATATGAAAGAAAAGTCTCACCGATGACGAGTCCAATCATCACTCCAGTATATGCTTAAGTATAATACCTGCTACTTCAGAGCTGAAATACGCAGTATAGACTAGGATAGTTCTGGATGATATGGTCTTAGCAAGTTATTAGCTTTTTTTGTATCGAATAAATAAAGCGCATGTATTCTAAATTACTAATCGCAGCCGCAGTTATGCCTGCAGCCGTAATATAGACTATTTATTTCTGATTTAGCTAGTCCAGATGTTGATCATATCAGCTTTACCAAAATCATGTGATATACCAGATACTATTAATTCTGCATATATTTATAGTACAACCATTTTTTTTTTGTAGAAATCATCCCAAAGCATTACAACTGTTAACCTTCATAGTGGTTTTCAATGTAGTACATTTTAGAGAATATGTTACTGGTGGAGAAATGCGTGAAAATGCCTCTTTCAGACTGAGAAACGGCCCTAAATACAAAGATATTATATTAAGATAACTGTTTCATACACTTTGGAAATAATTCCTCTAAGTAACATAAGTGTAACTATGTATATTTTGGCCATTTTGATACTAGTAAACATAGTAGATATTACATCAATTATTATGATGAGGTTCCAATCATTATATTCAGGAGCCATGCTGAGAACTGGAAATAAAAACGTGTAAATATTACAAGGGCAAAAGATGAAGAATTAGACTGTACCAGACATTTATGTAGCAACTTTACGATGCCTCTTAGGCAGTTTCTCAAGCCAGTACTCTTCTAATTCTCTTGTTGCAAGAAGTTCATCCCCATCATTGAGTGTGAGATTCCTCAAGAAATCGTCCTGATTATCACATTCCATAACTTTAAGTCCTTCACTTTGAAACCAGCAGGAACATCTATTTCCGCTTTTATAGCTTTGTTGAGCTCACTAACAGGCTCGTCCCTACTAATTTTGAAGCATTCACAGTTGTATTACTCTTAACAAAGTAAGTGATAGACATTTTTCAACTTATATAGTGTTTTTTGCGAAATGCTATTGGCTCAAAGTGTAACAAGAGTAAAAAAGGAATTTTATTTGCGAATGGCACTAATGAGAGAATTGAGAAATTCATCGGTTGTACAGACCCCCCTGTTGTATGACTCATTTATTTGTGACACAAATGCGGTGATATTAATCAATTAATGCTCCGGATCAGATCGGAATTAGTACTACATCAAGTGCTTACGACCTGAACAGCTCTACTGCGGATGAAGCTATATAAGATCATGCGTTCAATAGATAAGTATAGACATATCAATCAACAAAAGGCAATTTTTTATTACGTTTTAATATTTAGGTGGAATTTCGATATAAGTTTGAGGCATATAGTTATTTTTTAATTTCTTACATTCTCTAATGTTCCCTAGGAATTTCCCTTCACGTTTAATTAAAATGTTAGCGGTGCAATTATGATAATCTTTAGGTCTGTATTCTTTATCTAACTTAAACTCATCAAGCAACCACTCTTCAAGCTTATTTAACGAAGAAATTATATTTTGTTTTTCTTCATGATCAATAAGAAAGCAATGGTTAATTTGCCATCATTAATATTAGTTACCCTACATCCAATATTAACTTGTTTTTTATACTTTTTCCCGTCTTTTAATTCATAATCTTTTAATATCCATAACTCATCATTTACTCTAATAACTTCAGCATCACATGCGTCCCGAAGATATTTATCTGCGCTTTCATCTAAACATTAAATGTATGACTGTATCAGAATCGTATATTAATTATACCAAAAAATGTCCCATTAGTTGCGGAACAACGACACTTTCAGTAGAGCGTATCGTCGCACTACAACTCTTTTAGTCTAGATTGAACTGTAAGACGCTCAAATAAATACCTGGAGCTTTTCCTTTATCATCCAGATGCATAGTATCAAACGTTTCTGCTACTATAAAATTAGGTTATTTGATAGGTTTCTACAAATAAAAACACGTTATTATAAAAATTACTTACAACTTCCTATATTTGGTTCATCACCGAACTCTTTGACTTTCCATCCGAATGCGTCTCTAAGTACACCCAAAATATCATATTTGTATGTTTTTTGGGTTACCGATGTTGCATTCAAGTAAGAAATGGCATGGAATATAATGTATGCACGTGGTTTATCACGGATAAGTTCTTTAAGGGTTGGCTTTTTTAATGCGATCCATGTATGAATATCGTTAGCATAGAGACGTTCCATGGCGTCTGTCGTCTGTTTGTACCAGAGTTCGATAAGTAAGTATATCTCAGTTATTAGGAAATCTCGCACGCCCCTCAAGTCATCATCTTTATGGACTAATTCCTTTAACTCTGCATTGGCCTTAATTTCACATAGATTCCAATTAAGATTTTTTATTGCATCTCCGTACTCTGCTAATGTCATTTGCATCGTTGGTACTATACAAAAGTGCCATCCTTTTTGACAACACGTAGGAAATCGAAGTCTAGTCTTGTGGGTGAAAACAATAGCTAATCCTTGAGGTAGGAGAGTATCCTTGGGAAGAAAGTAGCAGTCAATTTGATCACTAATAGGATTTTTATGAGGGGGTTCGCCCAAAGGTGTAAAACATGAAACTCCTATTGGGTTAATATCATCGTGTATGTAGTGTCTTACGAAATTTCCATCCACAAGTTCGTAGTCTACATGTCTAATCTCTTCAGTTGTAACTCCAAGTCGGTGAATGGGGCAAGGAGTCTTTGTTAGAAGCTTACCTTTCCTTGGTGGTCTTGAAGTTGCAGATTCCATGGTAAATAATTAACCAGAAAATTAATATATATGTTGCTGATATTTTCAATTTTCGTCTCCAAATTTGACCTTTTTTATATTTTGCTGAAAGTAGGAAAGTGATTAATAAGCGGCAGAATTTTAGTATGGGAGAATTAAATCCCTTTTAACAACATGATTTTTTTTTTATAAATCAAGCATAATCGACAAAATTTCATGAATTACACGTGATATTTATCAAGTAAACGTTTCACATAGAGACCTTCTGACTCGTGGAGATCACGAAGTTCATAACAGGTCCCTTTTTGGGACCACATATGGTTTTGTCCCTGCTCTCCACACCATGCTTGACAAGGCAGAATAACGTGACTGACATTTTCGGGTTTTATACGGTTTTTCGTGAAATGTTATTGGTGCAAACTAGCGTGAGAAATCAATCTGTTATACAAATATGTTATCAGTTATGTGATCGTTTATTTTGTGACAGGAGTACATTAGGGATGTTATTCGAGTTCGAAGTAAAAACTACTTGAATCGAGTTTTATGGTCAATAGTATTTAAAATTCAATGAAATCAATTTTTGAGCATAAAGTATAATAGCATAACAATTCATATATGCATTAATTTTACAAATGAAATAAAAATAATTATTTTGCGTATTATATTATTAAATCAGGGTTAAACTAATTGCTTGAGTAAGCAAACTTTACTAATACACTTATAAGCATAGTTTCAAACATGATTCAAAAATTGGTTTATGTAAATCAATTTAAAGCCGGATTCAAATTAGTTTAATCAGGTTTAGAACCTGAACTAAACGCTTAAGCAATCTAACATCCCTAGAATACATGCATGTTGGCAAACAAACATCTTAAATTGTGAACATACACATGGTAACAGAAATGGCCTATTCCTGGTATATCAATATTTTATTTAATATAAAATTTTGCTACAGTATGAATATCAATACATAATTTTTCATCTGGAGGGTTGTGATCTGCCTGATTCACTTTAATAACTATGGCAATATCAATCCTATATAATTCACCCAAAACAAATGAGTTTAACATTTCATCGCTTTCAAGTAAATCATTTATAAAGACTAATGTTCCAATTCTTGACTCCAACAAGCTCAGAGAAACATTTGTGAACTCTGTCCTTTAATCCAACTAATGCCATATCGCAACTAATATTTCAGCTAATATTTTTCTTATTATACCTATAACAAAGTTTGTAACAGATTTTCCTCTAATTCATAGAACTCACCATGATAGGATCCCGAAAAATACATATAAAAGTCAGCAAAATTTTGCCTTAAAATAAGCAAATGTTTTTACTAAAATCAATACGCAAAGTTGACTTCTGACTTTATAATTTATATTAGAATAAGCAAATTTTTTTTATGACATTTGTATATTAAAAAAATAAAATCATGGCTTTTTTTTTAATTTAATTAGTTGTATTTAGCAGTATAATTGATTTTCAATTGCTAGCATAATGCCAAATTGCATAAATTAATTTGTACTAACATATTTATTTATACTACTATATTTAATTATTTGATAATTCAAGTATTAACACTAAAACAAAAAGATTGTTCATTATTTTTTAATAAATTATAACAAAAACTTAGAATATTGATAACATTTTAAAGTTAAAGAAAAGTCAATATAATTTATAAAATCATTTCTAAAAGAAAATCCTATTTCTAAAGAAAAAAAATATTAATACTACTTTCACATATAAAACAAAAAAAATTCCACCCTATTCTCAACTTACTAAAAATTTCAGTTTAGTTTTAATCTAAAAACTATTTCTAATAGAAAAAACAATAGAAATGTTAATAATACTTCTAAAATAAACAAAATAAAGCTAAAAAATTCTTTACTTACAGTGAGCATTGGAGTTCCAGTCTGAATTCCAAGTTCCTAAAAAAAAGTAAAAGGAATATTAGTATGGTAATATTTCCAAAAAAATTGACTATACTTTTCTCTTAACTCATATTTTTCTAAGATATTGGTATCTAAAATAATAAATTTTAGATTTAAGAAGTTGCTTTTAAAGAAAAATAATAAAAAGGAATATTAATAACATTTTAAACCAAATATTTTTTTTAAATAAAATGGCCTGTTGTTAAAAAAATATAACAGTAAAGGTCAAAAAAAAATTTTTATTGAATAAAATGGTTTGTTACAGACCAAAAAAAATTATTTTATTTTTTTCTTTCAATAAAATGGTCTGTTAAAAGTCAAAAAATTGAAAAAAAAATTATCTATTATCAATCAGATTAGCCGTCAATTATGTATTTTCAAAAATTTATGTATTATACTATGTGTAATGCTGCTTATTAGGGAATTCCAAGGTATTATGCTACTAATTAGTAGAAAATTGCTGGAATTCCAAGGCATTATGCTACTAATTAGTAGAAAATTGCTGGAATTCTAAGGCATTATGCTGCTAATTAGTAGAAAATCGCCAGAATTCCAAGGTGTTATGCTGCTAATTAGTAGAAAATTGCTGAAATTCCAAGGCATTATGCTGCTAATTAGTAGAAGACCGCTGGAATTATATATATATATATATTTTATTAAAAAATACCGTTGATTATGCAAATTAAAATATATGACATATATAAAAATGATTATTATTATGCAAACTATATATATAACCTTTTAAAAAATCTCAAAATCTATGCAAATAAAATTTTATGACTTTTGGAAATTTTACTAATATAGTTAAGCAAACTTATATGTGACCTTTATATATATTTTTGTGGGTCCTACCATGATATAAAGATATCTCAAATTATAAATACAGTCGGACCTCTATGTACCAATACTGTTGTTTTAGGAAAAATATATCAGTATATCAAATTATCGTTACATAAGGACCCCGAATAATACTGATATAACTCACAAACGGGTTTGCGTAGAGTTTATATGAAATTACTTTTTAAACCCATAAATTGAGTTTGCGTAGATCGGTCAATTTTGGAATAACTCACATATTACGTTTGCATAGAGTTTATAAATATATTGCATTATATGTTGCGCAACACCATTAAGGATGGGTCCGTAATATATTTCTGAAATTTGCAATATTACGGATATGATAATTAATTATATATAGTAACAAAAAGTAATGCATTTCGCATTATTTTAATATTTTTTTAATAGAAAAAAAGTGCGAAATGCGCTAGTTTAACAAAAAAAATGGTGGATTTCGCACCATTTTATTAACATTTTAATAGAAAAAAGTGTGAAACGCACCATTTTAATAAATAATTGGTGAGTTTCGCACTATTTAATTAATATTTTGATATAAAAAAGTGCGAAACGCACCATTTTAACAAAAAATGGTGAGTTTCACACCATTTTATTAATATTTTAGTATAAAAAAGTGCAAAACGCACCATTTTAACAAAAAATGGTGAGTTTCGCACCATTTTATTAATATTTTAGTATAAAAAAGTGCAAAACGCACCATTTTAACAAAAAATGGTGAGTTTCGCACCATTTTATTAATATTTTAATAGGAAAAGTGCGAAACGCACCATTTTAATAAAAAAATGGAGAGTTTCGCACCATTTTATTAATATTTTAATAGGAAAAGTGCAAAACGCACCATTTTAACAAAAAAATGGAAAGTTTCGCACCATTTTATTAATATTTTAGTATAAAAAAGTGCGAAATGCACTATTTAACAAAAAAATGGAGAGTTTTGCACCATTTTATTAATATTTTAATAGAAAAAAGTGCGAAACGCACTATTTTACAAAAAAATGGAGAGTTTCACATGATTTTATTAATATCTTAATAGAAAAAATGTGAAACGAATTATATTAGTAACAAAAATTTTTTTGAACTAAGATTTGGATTTGCGTAGCATTACTATGAAAAAAAGTTGCGTAGAGTTAATAGTAAATGCATGCCGATTATTTGTGAGTTATATTAGTATTATTCGGGGTCCTGTTACATATACATCATCAGTGAATCATAATGCGAGCCAAAATCCAATTCTTACCAGCATTATGTAAACTCTGGATAGCTAATATATTAAAATGTCATGTGATTTGGATGGAACCTTTATGTTTAGTAACTCTGGCCAAATTCATAGTGTTGACTCAAATTAATACCAGTGTAACCTAAAGTATCGGTACATCTTCTTTACTAAAAATGGCTATTTTTTTGAAATACTTTTATAATATTCTTATTATACTTTTGCAATACTGACATTATTTTGTAATGGTTGAAATTGTTTTTATATATTTCGCAATTAATTACAAAAATTATATCACAAGGGCTAATAAAAGTATTACAAACCATAATTTCAAAACAATTTAAATATTATGTTGCAATGGTGTTTGTAATTGATTTATTATTAATAATATAATTATAAATTGAAATTATTATGAATTGTATTGCAATATTTATAATATTAATATAAAATTGTATTGCAATGGTTTATATATCTTAATATGAAATTGTATTGCAATGGTTTATATATCTTAATATATATGAAATTGTATTGCAATGATTATATTTTATATGAAATTATATTGAAATGGTAATTGCATTAAACTTTACTACTGAAGACTCCTCTTTTTGTCACTATAAACAGATGGAGAAGCAGCAATAGCTCTCCTCCTATAGGTACTAAAGACCTCTACCTGTTTACAGAGGAGGGCTTTTCGTAAAGTTATTAGATATATATATATGTGTATATATAAGCATATATATATATATCATTAAAAAATTATAAAAAAAAGAATTGGATTTTGGGGGAAAAGGCCTATTTATATAAAATAAAAATCACGTGATCGCGTTATATCACGTGATTCATATTAATAATAACTGCGGTTGCGAGCCACAGTTAAGCTTTTTTTTGACTTTTTCCCGCACTTCGTCCTTTCTGATTTTCCCATTTCCTTTTCTCTCGTTTTTTCCCTCTCCCTTTCCTTCGTTCTCTTTTTCCCCTTCCTTCGTTCTCTTTCCTTTTCTTTCCCTTTTTCCCATACATTCTATTAAACAAACTGATCTTTTTTCTAGATAGTTCTACCGGTCTTCCTGGACGCGACATTTTGTAAGTAATTAATTTTTTTGTTTCATTTTTTTATTTTAAAAAATGATTTTTTAAAAATTCGTTTTTTCTTTTTCTAGATGGTCGGATTGCATTGAATTAGGTAGGAAAGGGGGGAGGTCGGGAGAGTGTATTCTTTCGTATTTTCATTGACGAAACATTTATTAAAGTTTCGAGTTTTCTTTTTTTTTTAGACGGTTTTCTGGATTTCTTTGGACGGGCGAGTTTTTTCGGCTTTTTAGTTTGGGATTTCGGTAAGACAATTTTTTTATTAATTTTTCTATTTTTAACAAACCTTATTAAAGTTCGTTTCTTTTCTTTTTTGGGTCAGACGTTAGTAAGACGTTTTTTTGAAAAAATATTTTTATTTTAACGAAACAGCTACTAACGTTTCATTTTTTCTTTTGTAGACGGTCAGTCTTAGACGCATGAAATTTCAGTGAGGGGAATTTTTGGCTTTTGTAAATAATCTTTTTCAACAAAACTTCTAACATTTCGGTTTTCTTCTTTTGTAGGCTCCGGACCTCGGACGCACGCGTAGAAAACTCAGTAAGGGGAAGGAGGTTTTGTTAATTCTTTTAACGAAACGTTCACTAACATTTCATCTATTCTCTTTTGTAAATTTCGGAAAATTTAACGCGTGGGTATGGGCAATGGAATTTAAATTAATGGGAATATCAGAACGCTGGTGGGACTGTTCCAGATTTTCAGGTCTTTGGCGCATAGTAGGATTTTCTGACACAAAGAAGAAATATAGAACTTTAAAAGCTCGGCTGGGTCTTCAGACGTGTGTGACGCGTGAGTTTTGGTATTTTTGATTTATTTATTTTAACAGACTGTAACTAATAGTTCGTTTTTTTCTTTTTTTTAGGTTGCTAGCTCTTCGGGTTTCTTTGGATAACTTTGGACGTGTAAGGTTCGTTCGGATTTCACTTTTTTTTCTTTAATTTATGCATTTCAACGAAAAGTTCTAACAATTCGTTTTTTTTTTCTTTTCTTTTTTTAGACAGCTAGTATTTTCTGACTTTCCAAGTTTTTGTTTTCAATGACATTTCCTTCGGCTTTGATTTCGGATTTTTGGATATGCTGGATATAGGTAGATGTGCTTTTGTCAATTTTTTATTTAACGAAACGAAACATTTACTAACGTTTCTTTTATTCTTTTTTTTTTATTTTGTAGGAATCTGACTCGAACTTTGAAGAAGTCGAATGCCCTGGTAAGTTTTCATTTCGAAAACTTAGTAAATAAATTTTTATGTAAAAATTATTTATTGTTTTATTTTCTATTTTGTAGGTGTCCCGTTCTGATTTCAGAAATAGGGATTACTTTTTAAACTTTTTTTCCTATTATGTGGATTAAAGTATAGACTTTTTTCCTATTACGTTTGTGAACAAGATAATAGTGTTATAAAAAAATATATTCGCGTTTAAAGGAGGGGAAAGGAGAAATGAAGGATAATAATATTTTTAAAAAGAATGGAGAGGCAAGTTTTCGTTTCAAAAACATTACCTTTTTTTATAATAAGAAGTCATTTTATTAACTTTTTTTTATTTTTTTGTAGGAAACCGCTGAAGCACTTTCAAACACTTCTTTTAAAAGCTTTTTTTAAAACAGTTTCTTTCTTTTATAGAACATCTGTAGAGCGGGTAAGCACTTTTTTAACGAAAATTCCAAATTTCCTTTTTTAAAGACAATATTATTAACTTGTTATTTATTTTTTTTATAGGTCTTCAGCTTTTGATTAATCGTAGGTATATCTCAGAAGAATTCGGAACATAGGAATTTAACATTTTCTTTTATCTGGTATCAAATCTTAGATTCATTGTTGATTCTGAGTGAGTATCCGAAAGATTTAGAAAATAGCCCAAGAAATTTTTTTACCAACATTTTTCTTTTTTTGTAGGAACTTCAGCCCTGGATTCCCAAATAAAATTTCAAAACGCTATTAGAAACAGTTTAGCTTTTAGGAATCCTGCTTTCAGGATGAGTGGATGGTAAATTTCGAAGTTTTAACTTCAAAATCTTACTTTTTTAATTAAAGAAACAGTATACTGACCATTTCTTTAACTATTTTGTAGGTTTCGTATTTTAAAGTGGTGGATGCAGTCACGTGAAAGGCGTATGGTGACCTAAATGGTCTAACTGCAGAACGTGTACTGGGAAAAATACGATCAGTAGATACTATTACGAATTAGCCATTGGATCAGGATAAATTTTACTATAGTGTTATAAGTGTTATAGTATTTGTATTAACATTTGTAAAACAATTAAAAATCAATTGAAAATATATTATTACATTTGTATTATAGATTCACTATAAATTCATTATAAATAAATTATAAAGCTATTTTAAAACTATTACAAAAACTATTACGAAAACAAGTATAAATAATTGCAGAACTATTTCACATTATTTCGCAATGAAATTATAAGCCTAGATAACATGCTTTTAATAGTTGACGAAATGCATATGAAATGCATTAAAACTATATAAAAATAATATTATCTGTTATAGCTATATCAAAAGCATTTCGAAAAAATAGCTATTTTTAGCAAAGTTATTATGTATTAATTATAAAGGGGCAAAGAAAAGTATCGGTACATGTTATATCGTGAAACCATATATAATATCGGTACAACGACTTTACTAAAAATGATACTTTTTTTGACATATATTTGTAGTATTTCTAAATGTCTTACAAAAACCCTACAAGAACATTTTGTTATGCATTACAACCATGTTATCTAGGCTTATAATTTTGTCTCGACATATTTGATATTATTTCGTAATACATTTTGAAATAGGTTTGAAATAAACTTGAAATATATATTTATTAATTTAGTAGTTAATGCATAATAGTTTTACAATGTATTTGTAGTATTTTATTAATTAATTTGAATAATTGCGCAATCTTTTACATAATGGTACTATAAAGTATATAATTACTAACTATATAGCAGTATAATAAAAAATATTATGTACAGTCACGTCGGAAAGTATCGCCCGATTCACTATTACATAGTAAATTACATATAAAAAATGAATACTGAGTTTTAAAATTAAAACAGCTCTTGCATTTTAACCTTCCCAAGGATCAAATATTGTTATTTTAAAGAATATTATATTGGCTTTATAGTGATATAAAATTTAGAAATAATTAATAAAAGAAATATAAATATATATGCAGCTCATTTTTATATATAAATTTTATTTTTCGGGTCTAAAACATATAAAAAAAAACTTTTTTACCTTATAAATAATATAGCTCTTGCATTTTAACTTTCCCAAAATTCAAACATCAATATTTCAAAGAATATGGTATTGGGTTTAAAATGATATAAAATTTAAAAATGGTTATTAAAAGAAAGTTGAATATGTATATAGCCTGAAATTTTCTATTTTTTATATGTTTTACTATAAAATTTGAATCGGGCGATACTTTCCGACGTGACTGTACGTAGTATACATTATTTTCATTATGCTTACCATTATTACAACCTGATTTTCGGCATTGATGTACAAAATGCACATTTGGTTGATGATCTACCCATTTAACTACATAAATTCGATGCCATGTTTGATCAGCTGAACGTTGAAGTCTATAACGTGGACAACATAATTTTAAATCATTAGTATTTAATGAAATAAACCAATCTAATATTAAGAAAGGAATTTCTAATTGATCTTTGGTATGAAGAAAAATTGCCTGAATTCGTGCATAAGAAATTGTTGTTTTTGCTTCATTTTCTCTACTATCAGTTGTATCACTTGATACATCTTCTAAAATATCAATAACATCACCAACATGAAGATTTACATTAACTACTTCATCATCATCAACTATAGTATAGCTAATACTTTTGAAATATTTTACCTTTTGTGATGCAATATGTTCAGTACAATTAAGTTCATCCTGGTATGAACGTTCAAGTTCAGCAAATAGATCATCATTAAGAATGCTTTTAAGACCAGCAGTTTGTAAGTCATCTTTTTTGTACATTTCCTGAACTCTTATATTAATATAATTTTTGTCCATGCATGTTATTTGTGTATCATTATCTCGTTCTAATTCAATTTTTGGTAAAATATACCATGAATCAAGAAGTAAGCGTATACAGTGGTCTTTTGATAATATATTAAAATCAAATTGTTCTGTTAAATTACACCTTTCATCAGTACCTCCATCTAACAAAAATTGCAAAGTTTGCAAGCAGTTATCACGACGTACAAAGTCCAGTTCAATATTCTTTTTGTTTGAATGAGGAATGATAGCTTTATATAGTCTATGAACCATTTCTTTCGTAGGTACAGCTATATTTACTAAAGTTGCAAAATTTCTTGCATGCATAATAAAATGGCGTTGAATATGAAAATTTGGTAATTGTGCAATATTAGGAAAAATCTAAAATTAAATAAACAGTTATTAATAATTATAAATAAAATATTGCATGCAATCAATCTAATAATAAAAATTATATGTTATGCATTCAAATTTTTTGTACATGTGACTTACTTTTGCAACTTGTACAGCCCATTGTACTAAATTTCGTTGCAAATCGTTGAAACAATTTTCAGAAAATTCTTTGCGAAATACTAAATATACCATTTTAGAAAATGATATCTATAAATTTAGCAATTGATCTATTACGCGACTTTTTGTGATAGTGCATGCTTTAATTAAATGTTCAATAAATGACTTGTTTAACATTGTAACATTAGATATTGCTCGATTAATAAGAAATGGCATGATCATACTTAACCGAAGATAATCAGAAAAAAAGTATGAGCCTAAGTGAGTAATTGGGTTTTGTTGGCAAGATCAAATTAAGGGAAATTCAAAATTACACCAAGTTTTCAAAAATTTTTCTTCTCCAACTGCAGTTAATATTTCAAAAGTTGCTTGGAACATTTCTCTAGCCATGCCACCCATACAGTGAAATAGGTCGTGTGGACACTGAAGATGACGATCACGCATAACTTTGTTAAAAATAGAAGGATTTTCTCGAATACCATATTCTGTAGCAAAAAAATCTCGTTCAGTTTAAGTCTGTGCATTTTTTACATCAGCAATTTGCAACATAGTTTTGTGATGATATCGTCCATGTTTTGCAATATTAAAAAAAATATCATGTAAATCGTTATGATGAATCATACAGTTACAGCATCCATAATTTGCATTATGATTCTTTACTCCTGCTTGTTTGTTGCCTTCTGGTAAATCACTAGTAATAACACCCAATCCACCACTTACCCACACACGTTGATTATTAATTTCTAATTCATATCCTTTCTCAAGTTCTTGAATATCCTTAATAATTGGCTGAAGTACCTCATCACTTGCGGCTGAATAAGGGATAAATCCATAAAGAAAATGGTTTTTAAATTTTTGGCGTAAAACCTGCTTCATATTACTAATTTGTAGATAGATTCCACCAATGGCATGATATGCATTACGAAATGGGCCAAACTTATCGATGTAAATATCTAAAAAAAATTTGTATATAGGTAAATTAGGTGGAGAATTTTGAATGGTTATATATTCAACAGGATGTTGATGTCGTAAATCAATTGGTCTTGTGATCCACCGCCCATTTATATAATACACTATTTCATTTATAAAATACTGATAATTGCTAAGTTCGTTAATATCACTTAACCAGATATCTACTTTTGATAAAATATTTATTGGATTAATAATAATTGTGTCATCTGTCATCCATAGACATCCATCATTAGAAGCAGCTTTTCTATGTTTAGATTTGAGTACCAAAGGTAACAAACCAAATTCAAAAATACGTTCAATTTTAATACAGGTATCTTGAGTATCATCAACACGTAATATAGAAACAATTCTACCATGCATACCATGTTTCATTTGTATCTTTATCACAATACGTGATGAAATTACCAAGAATGTAAACAACTATTAAGAATAATAATATAAATTAGTAAATTATATAAAGAGTTTTACGTTAATTAGCACATAATATTTACCATCATTTAATTTGAAGCTCATTTCACCAAATAATGGTGTAGTGTTTGAAATCGAATATATTCGAATATACTCGAGTATTCATTTAAATTTATAAAGTGTATTCGAATAATATTTGAATAAGTTAAATTTCTTTTTATAGT
Source organism: Rhizophagus irregularis (assembly GCF_026210795.1). Lineage (NCBI taxonomy): Eukaryota > Fungi > Glomeromycota > Glomeromycetes > Glomerales > Glomeraceae > Rhizophagus > Rhizophagus irregularis. Next base: position 2,041,486 of record NC_089433.1, read on the forward strand.
AACGATTTACATAATTTTTAGCCTGAATTATGATTTTAACTCAGTTAAATTTAAGGATTTAATGCCCAATTAGAATTTTAACTATACTATATCTGGCTAAATGAATACTCAAATAACCACTATGCTTATTCGAATACTCGAATATATTCGAGTTATTCGAATAACTATTACATAATTCCAAACACTATAATGGTGATTTATGCCAGAGATCTCCATGCCATATTTCACGTTTATTTTCACAATATATCCCTGGCCCAAAGTACATATGCTCATGTAATTATGGATTCGCTAATATACGACAAAGAATATTTTTCAAAGAAAAAATTAAAGCTTGACCTGCAGATTTAGAGGTAGATGGTGTATTGCGATAATTAAGGTTAACAGGATGGCCTTTAAATGGGAGGAGTGGTAAACCATCTCAGTATTTCTTAATAGTTGCAAGTGATAGCAGAACATCTTTTGGATTGAACTTAGAATGTTTAACAATATTTGCAAAATCCCTATATGCTGCTAAACCTGATTTTACGAAAAAATAATTAGAAATCACGTTAGTTACATATTTAACAAATTAAATAATTTTTTATTTACTGAAAATTAGTTATATGTTACCTATTTGATGCTTTGTCACCCACAAAAACAGTAAAAATGTAGTGTAGTTTGGAAAATACGAGCCTGTTGTATTTTTAGAGTAATGATTCTGTTTTTTACTCCCATCATACATTTTTTCGTTAAACTCTCCATTTGTGTCTTGGTCATCATCATCATCAGAAATATTATAAAAATCGCCACTATCATTAGGGATATTTAAAAAAATGTTATTATCATCATAAAGATTATCGCTTTCATTTATAAGAATGTCCTCAAGTTGTAATGGAATCTTGTTTTTTTCATATAAATTCTGAGTTTGCGAGTTAATATTGCTTTTTGTGAAAGGGGAAGTTGTACCACTTGAAAAAGCATGATTTGATAGATTTGGACTTTTTGCTCGTATATATTTAGGTTTTTGTAAATGAAAATTAGAAGTTTATTGTTGTTGATCAGCTCTAACCTGTCTTAAGAACATTATTTACAAGTTTAAAAAGGTAAAAAAAATTTTCTTAATTTATACATTCCTTTACTGAATTTTTTTTTCAATTTTTTTTTTTTCAATTAATTCGTCCTGATTTCATAATTCCATACTTATTTTTTATAGTATAACTACGTCACGCTGCGCCAGCTACAAGATGTATTATGTTGCGTTAAAAAAAAAATTAGCCATATAAGAAAAAAATGCATTAAATAAAAAATTAGCCGTAAGCTTTTAAACTAACCAAATAAAGATAAGCAACAGTAACATTAGTAATCACCAACCAACGATTTTTAATTATAAAATCAGGAGACAAAGTAGGCGCAGTACAAACACAGCCTCAGATTATTTATATAGGATAATCTAAATAAACATTACCGATCGATATGAATTTTTTTTTAAAAAAAAAGATTAGATTAGTACTTAATAGTTTAATTAAGCTTAAATAGTTTTAGTAAATGATTAGTAAGACAATAAATATAAATATAATTGAAATTTTTTTAGCAATTAAATATTATTTTTTTTCTTTTATTTATTAAATATGCCTCGCCCTTGTAAAAATACAAAACATACTGCAATTACTAGAAATACGCCTCAACCTACTATTAATGAAACTTCTTCAACAACATCTACTGCACCTTCAATTACAATACCTTCAGTTACAATTACTGATAATTCCAAGGTAGATGTACTAAGTGATATAGGTAAGCACAACGGTAACTTAGTGAGTATAATTTATAAATAAAATATTAATAAATTCACATTTTATAGAAAAAAATGATTTAAATGAGCTAGTTGATAAAAACACGGCAAACTTCTCAAATAAACATAGGAAGCTTAGTAACGGAAAAAGTATGATATTAGGGTTTGAATTTACTAAGAGTTTTTTTATATAATGTGTATAACTACTAAATAAAACTATAGAAACTGTGGAATGTAATCATCAAGAAGTTGATAACGTCCTAGTTCATAAACCCTTAGAAATTAGTGATGACGATGATAGTGATACAATTGATGCTACAATCCAACCAGCATCTCCTGTAAATACAGTGTTATCCAAAGAGACAGTTCCGTTTAAAGTTGATACAGTTTTCTCTACAAAGGACCAGGACTCAGCAGCACTCATAGCATCTCTTGCATTTAACAATTTTACGCCGATATTTGCTGCATTATTTCAAGCAATGGCTTCAAGTATAATTCCTTCAATTACAGGATCTACAGCTGCGACCACTTCAACAATAACTAATACTACGAATAATACAGTTTCAAATAATATAAATATTTTAAATTTTTCATCAAGTAATTTTTTAAATTAAAAATAGTATCTAATAATTTTTCTTTTTATAGACTCAACAGTCTCAACTCGCCACATTATTTATCAATGAATCAAAGGTCTTTTTTCTCCATATACGTAAACCAACACCAGAGTTGATTCTATCATTAGCTAGAGAATGTGCAAGATATCTTGGGATTACTGAATCATTAAAAGCTGGTGATATAAAGAAAAAGGGTTACAGATGGTTTTCAACCTGAAGAGTACGATTGTATGACCAATGTGCTGTAATGGCCTTCAAATTTTTAGACTGTTACAGGTAACTTTTTGTATGATCTTTCTTTGATGCGTTATATTAATATTTAATATGGTAATAAAACTAATTAAATCTTTTTTTATATAGTATAACTATGAATGATCTTTCAAATTCGTCTCACCTTCGTAACTTTGTAAGTACAGATGATATTGCTGACATCTTTGAGGCACAATTGAAGCAAATCAAAAAGGACCAATTGTTTGAAGATCGCTCTTCTTTAACAATGCTTAAAAATTATTTGGCAGAAGCCATTTTAATTATGGTTTATTATTTTGTGTGCAAAAATATTGATTGTACTACATATAACAATGCGTCGAAAATTCGACGTACAGAATGGCGAAGTGCTATATTAATTGATTTACATGCTTTTGATCATATGACTGTTGATTTGCATGTTACTTTTGAAAGCGGAATAACAATCGCACAAGACATAAATATTCGTGGTTATATGAATTGGAACCATTAATTACTATAAAAAATGAAGTTATAAGTATATTTAATATTGAAAATTCTATAGTACTACTAGCTTAATATAATTGTATATGCATTGAAGTATTGTAAATACGTTTATTTCTGAAATAATACATAACCATTGTAATCATAGCAAAATTTATAAAATATATTTCATATTAATTTCAATTTATTTTATTTCGTAATATTTCTATTATTATTTGTAATCTATTCATAAACTATTTCAAAATGCATCACAAAAATAATACAGATATAATTTATTATTACAAATCAATTTCAATTTATTTTATTTCGTAATATTTCTATTGTTATTTGTAACCTATTCATAACAATTTCGAAATGCATTGCAAAAATAATACAGAGATATTTTACTATTACGAAATCATATTGACTTATTTTATTTTGTAATATTTCTATAACCTATTATAAACCATTTTGAAATACATCACAAAAATAATATAAATATGTTTTACCATCACAAAATCATATCATAATTACATAAAATTAATATCAATTTATTTTATTTTGTAATATTTCTATTGTTATTTGTAACCTATTCATAAACAATTTCGAAATGCATTGCAAAAATAATACAGAGATATTTTACCATTACAAAGTCATATCATAATTACATAAATACTTCTGAATTATTACCAAAACATTAAAAATATATGCCAAAAAAAGTATCATTTTTAGCAAAGGAGATTTTTTTATTAATTGTGAAATGGGACATAGAAAATTTATCAGTATAGGCAATTATCGGTACATAGGATATCGGTATATAGAGGTCTGACTGTATATGAAAAATGATTAAAAGTTTAAGAAATTTTTTCTAACAGTTTCAAGACATCATTCAGTTTATAATTAATAGGATTTAATAGTAAGAGGTTCATTGATACACATTAGCTTAAATTCATCATAAACTATACGATTAAAAAGAGAATTCCACTATTTCTTAATCATCACCAATGTTTTCCTTTATGGAAATTGTTATTGAATAATGAGAATCTGAAGGATATCCAGATATTCTACAATTGAGAATTATTACTGACAAAAAATGAGTTATCATTTACAATTATATTTGTTACAAAAAAGTACTTTATTACATACCATTAGGTAATTTAATAAATACATAGAGATATTCTTTTTTTGGCTGTGAACTTTTCTAATATTCATTGACCTTATAGACTGAAACTAATTCGCTAGAGTCAAAAAAATCTGGTCTTAGCATTAAACTTTATCCAAGTACTATTTCTGTTCACCATAATTTAAGATCATTTGCGCCAAAAATAACAATCACGTTTTTCAGCTTTAATAAGTCTCTTAAGATCACCAACCATTTCGTTCAAACTAATTTTAACAGGAAAGGCATTCAATATGCAGTAATATAGTAATAGATATCATGAATGCTAAAAGTGATCAACTATCAGATGCAAGGTTTATTAATAGACTGCATACTAAGAATAGACAACTGCAGTCCATCAAATGGATTTAATGAGTGAAAAGTTTGTTATCCATATATTTTGTATACTTTGCATGCATGAAAAGCAGGTTGTATTTTGATTAATAAAAATATGATATTATTCTTTATATATATGGCAAAAGTATAAATATTGTGTTATTCTATCCTACTGGTTAATCATGTACAATAAAACCATAATAACTCCTACTATCATAATATAATTGTTTATACAAAGACTGGACAATAAGTTTAAAGAAGCTGAAAAGTGTATGAATAGAGAGCTATATGAGGATATTAGGAAATAGCTTCTCAAACAGCTTGTAGCCATTGGATGTAATAGTAGAGAAATTGCTTTATATCAGTTTTTATGTAACACATATCCAAATGGTATTGACAAACCCTTTACTACATTTTATGAAAACTATGCAATTCAGACAAGTAGTTCAATGACTAAGAAGTAAGAACTTCGCTTCTTAGGCTTTAGAAGCTATCGGATTAAAAGCTAAAATGTTAAGAATTGACTTTAAAGAACGTAAAAAAAGTGCTATAATTCTTAGGGCTACTGTGAATGAACTTTGTGAGATTCTTACAAAATACTATTAATTCCTACTTATAGTACTTGGTGGTCCATACTTTAATACCTTTTATTATTTTTTGTCATTCAGAGAGTGATTAGATTTCAGAACTTTATATCAGGAAAATAATGACTTTATAGTTTTAGCCTTTGAAGTTTCTGTATTCTCCATATTTCTGTCAACCTCTGTGGCTCATTGTACTTTTGCTAGGAAATTTTGGAAATCTGATTCCAGAGTTTTTCCAGAGAGTCCATAAGCTTCCTAAAAAAGATACTTAATATACAGAATCAAGTTCCTTGAAATAGTTTTATAAATTGATGGAAACTCAACTGATGGATTTGATCTATAATAATCATTAATTCAAGTATATTGGAATTCTTTATCTAATTTACGCTCAATATATTACTACTAGTTCTTTTAACAATATTTTTCAATCTACAGGTTTTTTTTTTATAATATTATTGATTGATTTCACATGCTATATACAGTCAAACCTTGATATAGCAAACCCTTGATATAGTGAATTTTTCAGACAACTATAATAAATTTCCCCTTATTATAACAAATTAACCAATTAAATCTCTTAAAATCTTTACTATAACCCTATAGTGAAGTTGAGGTCTAGAACCTAGGGTTCGTTATAACAAGGGTTAACTGTACTTTCAATTCCTGCAGTAAATATTTTTGAGATACAATATATCAAACCCAAGATTCTCAACTGACTCCGTACCATTCTTCATGACACGATTAGCTTTATTTAAAGCATATACTCACTTTGTGTAACCATTATTTCCTTATATGGAAAGTATTACACAATAAGAATTTATAATTTAGGCCAGAATTACAAACAATTTTTTGTAATTCTAGCCAGAATTAAGATATACCTATATGACACTTATTTCTTTGCCTTCCTACATATAAATCATATGATTCTGACTTCATAGCATAAAAAACTTTCTCCCATTACTCTCGCGACAATATTTACAAAAAATAAAAATTTTTTCAAAGTATAATTTTACTATTACTTTGCGTTACTACTAACTATTACATATTTTCTAGTACCTACTGCTTTCTATAATCATGACAAGTAAATGAAATAATAAAGCTTCTGGTTCTTCTGCTATAAAACGTTCTACTCAGAGTTCTCCTTCTGGCAACGTTCAAGGTCAAGGTTCCTCTACTTCCACTCCCGTTAATACTTGCAACCTTTGGCTAACACTTCTGCAAAACGCATAAAAGTCTCTGGATTTGAAACTATTATGAACCAAGATATCGTTATCCCTCCTCCTCCTGCTCCTCAGAATACTACTTCAACTTCTTCTACTCCTCTTGGTAATACAAACGCTTCTACCTTTGACTTTACCGTTGGCACCTCTCTTGATGACTCCCAACATCCGGTGAGATCTCCCTATTCCCTCTGTCATCAATTTATAGAGTTGCGCAATAATTTAAATTAATAATGAAATATTACCTGTAGTATGTAAACACGAACATCTTTAGCAATAGCTTTTTCACTTTTAATTTTATTAATAATATTTGGTATATCTAAATACACGTTGATTGTTGTCTCTTCTTTTGAAAGTACTGAACCAACAATACATCCAAGAGTTAGTGAATATCGAAGACGAGATTTTAGCTTTGTATTATCAGTCATAGCTACTACTGGACCATTATATTGAACTGAATCAATTAATCTTTTAAATCTAGCAACATTCTCATAACAACAATCTGGATTAGTCAAACAATCCTCATCGTTTCTTCTTAACTGCCTATAAAATTAAAGTAAAATAAAATAAAAAACCAAATTTAAATAAATATATATTTATAAATTTAATTAATTATACCGAATTGATTGAATTGTTTTGCCTTCTAAATTTTGACAAAATAAATCTAGAGCTCTTGAACTAAACCCTTCTAATATGACTAAAAAGTTTGTAAATTCATCACTATATTTCATATTTCTTTTACTTTGATTTTTGATTTTTCTTTCAATAGCGTTACCCATCACTTCGCAAAGACTAGTGAATACTGGTACGTCTTTAAAAGCACATTTTAGTGCTTTATCAGCCAGAGTGATCCACAGATTTTCTGCTTGAATTTCAGATTCATTGTTAAGATTGTTCCAAATGTCACAGAAATCAAAATTTTGTAGAATTTTTTTTAAGGGGTTATCTTCCCAGTAATGTTTTAGGGTAAATTTGATATTAACAGGCAATGGTAAAGGACGAGCAATTTTATTGCTCAAATTTTTGTTATATCGAATTGAAGAACATTCGATACATACATTCACTTTTTCAGCAATTCCAGTACAAGTTATTGCACAAACAGAATTACCTTTAAAAGATTATTAAAAAAATCAATAACTAAAAAAAAACTAAAATACTTGATAAAATACTTGATAAATACATACTTAATCGATCAATCTTCCATATGGATTCTGCAAAAAGTTGTCGATTTAATTTCCTTTTTTGTTTATAATCCATTTTTTTCCTGCTGAATTTCTGTAAAAACAAATGAGAAAAAAGTTCGCGTACAACAACTTCAACATGATGACTACCTCCAAATTGTGCAGAAGTTCGCTTAATGTATTTTAATATTTCTTCAGATTGAAAGCCAATACAAATTAACTTCCTTTTTTTAGCATTCCTTGTATCACTTGTTTCTTCGATATTAATATTATCTAAAAATTCTTGATTTTGATCGTCATCATCTATTTCATCAATTTGGATTAAATCATCATCATCCATATCATCATATACATCAAAATCATATTCTTCTTCTTCTTCAGTTTTTTCTATTAGTTTAAACCAGTTATAAAGTGTTCTTTGTCCTTTATTTGCTTTACATCCAGAATGTTGAACATGACGGTTAAGATAATCTTCTTCCCATTTTCAATTTAATTTTATTTTTTTTCCACAAATACACACTACTTTTTTAGGATGTATAACACAAGCAACATATTCATGTTTTGAAAGTCTTTCGAAGCTATATTTCCAACTTGGCATATTTAAGATAAGCAGATAACAAAAAGACAAAGAAAAAAAATTTTTTTTTTCAAACAATAATGCAAAATATATCTCTGATATATCATAGATTGCTAATCAACAGGTTAATTTTTATTCACAACGTGTTCAATTTTATATATATAATATATAATTTTCCAAATTTAAGCTAAAAATACGCAAATAGAATATTTTATATATAATAAATTTGGCCAAAAATATGCAATCTGATGATCAGACTATGGCCAAAAAAGTCTCAAATAATACACAAATTCAAACTTTACCTCGTATATTGTTACTATGATGGTGACGCATTCCTGTACCCTACTCCTATATATATATTTCTGGGTTCTGGTATGGCATTGTCTTTGATTGTTAGATTTAATAATGATCACTAAAATCTATTACTTGCTTAAGGTTTATTAATCGATAAAAGCCTTGATTCACATAATTGAATATTCAGCAATATTGTTAAAGCTACCGGTATACAGCCTGTTGTTATTATTACGGATTCTGATCCAGCTGTTGATGCAGCTATTCGTCAAATACTTCCTTCTACTTACCTGATTCATTGCGCCTTTCATATTTCTCAAAATTTGAACAAAAATCTAAGAAAGTTATTAGATAATGATTATCAAAATTTTATTCATAATTTTTACAGCTATCGTAATTGTATTATTGAAGATGTTTTTCAACAGTGTTTTAACAAGCCAAGCTTATAGAAAATTACTTAAAGCGAAAAATTATTTAGAACATCTTTATAAATTGAAGGAATATTGGGCTTATTGTTATACTAAATATCACTTTACGGGCAGGATGATAGCTAGTTCTAGAGTTAAATCGATTAATGCTTATTTAAAGCGTTTATTAAACAATTCTAATATTCTGTTATATGACCTTATATTTGAAATTCAAAGACTTCTCGATCAACAGAATAAAGAAGGGAATATGAATTCTAGTGTCTAGCAATTTCTAATATAAGAAGGTAAAACAATATAAACTTTTTGTTTACATGAATTGACAATGCTTGCAAGATTTTCTTATGTCAATAATATTGAAAATGCATTGTGACGAGATGAATCAATGATCTTTATATTATGTAGCAAGCAGGGTAAACCAAGATGTTGATATGCATGAGGTAAATTATTTTGGTAAATTGGTAATATTTGTTGTATGTAGAATACTTATAAAAATCTAGTAGTACTTTATACAGAAAAGAATATCTGAGGTTGTGATTGAGCAATTATCTAATGATATTCTGAAAGCTACTTTAAATCAAATGATAGAATTTGTTGAATCACATAACATTAGGGAAATCTGGGCTATTAATGTAGGAAATTCGTTAGATATCAAACATTATGTTTTATTGTTACAGAATTGGGGTATTTATATTCGTGTCTTTTAATTATGCAATATGGAATTATCTGCAGACATTACTTTCAGGTAATGCTAGTGACAAAAATGGCATTTTTTCATATACAATTTATTCCTTTTCGATAGTATAATAATGACAAAATGCTAAAAAAGTTACACAAGAACCATTTATAGTCGCTGATAAATTTATACAGAAAAACGTCATTTATAATTATGATGAATTTAATGATTCTAATACAAATTTTTGTTTATTTAATCAAAACAATAATGGATTTTGTGAAGAGAAATTAACAATTCTTGAACAGAAACTTATCTATGGAAAATTACATAGGATGTATAAGAAAGCACTAAACAAGGCTCTACAATCTAATTCTAAGTCAGAACAGCTCATCAACTTGTTACAAGAATTCACAGAAGATGGAGAATTAGATTTAGATAAATTGGATGACATTAATCATTAAGAAGATGAAACAAGCAATAAAGAAAATATTGATCCTTCAGTACCGATCTTGTAAAATCCAAAAAAGAGATGTGGCAAAGGATGACCCTTAGGTACCAAAAGATTTAAGTCATCCACTGAAATTCCCAAACCTAAAACATGAAATCAACAACATTGCAGGAAATGTGGGAAAGTTGGCCATTATCAAAAGAATTGTAAGGTAATAATCAGGTGTCAATTTTTACTTACATCTTTGTTTCTTTATATTGACCTTATTATTATATTTAGAAATAAGAAGTATAACTATAACATTTGGTGGAACAATCTGTTGGGTAATTACTTAGAGTGTATAATAAGACATTAATAGAAAAATGTATAAAATGTATAGAAAAATGTATTAATACCATAATGCTAAGAACTAATTAATTAATTCGTACAATTTATTGCTATATTTTTAACTAATAAAATCACATGATAAATTTGCTAAACACATGACATTTGAGGACCGGTGATATATCGCCATAGCAATAAAAAAAAAATCCTTATATAAATTTTATATTTATTTATTTATTACATTAAAAAATAAAAAACAATTAGGCAGTAAGCATATATAGTTAGTATGAAGGTATGAATCACGTGATTATTAGTAACGATTCGTAATTCTACCCAGCATTATGCTTAAAATTATGCTTGAATCTGGTCAAAATTTTACAGAATTTTTTTGATTCCATCACCGTTGTTATATCAAATTACATAAATTAAGTGTTTTTGGTTAAATACTTCAAGAGTTCATGTCACGTCTTATGAATAAAAATACATTCTAATTTGTGATTTAAATTTCTTTAATACCGTAATTAATTATTATTAAATACCGTAATTGATTTTAGTGATTGAAAATAAAAAAGACGTTCGATATAAATTTCTTGCTAATTCAACTAGTATTCAACTTAAAAAATTAAATATCAAATTATAAATTGGAATACAATTAATTTATCTAGAATTTAAAACATCACGTTAACCAACATAAAAAACTTATATATCAGACGCGTAAAAGTGTAGAACGCGAAAGATTAACAATTAACCTGTAAAGTAACAGTCGATAAAAAGATCAAACAATTATCCTGTAAAAGTATAGTTTAACAATTATTAAATATAATTAGTATAATTTAAAAAATCAAATTGTATTCAATGTATTCGGTAACTTCGGTAACTTTGATAACTGAATATCCTTTTAAGATATACAAGTACAGTATTACTAAAAAAATAATGGTCATTTCACCGTTCGTCCAAAATCGATAATAAAATTGATAATAGAAAGTAACAAGGTTTTAAAGAAATTTCATTAATTTAAAGTTACTAAAAAATTTGAGAAATTTTAAGGTTCTTCTTGTTATAATATGTTTACGTTTGTTATAAAGTATGAAACGTTTTAAAATAATTTAAAGTTCAAAGATGGTTAATAATTTTACAGTAAGAAAAAAAAAAAAAAAAAAAAAGAGATAAAGAACGCCGTGAACTTTTTTTTTTAATAATATAAAAATATGTTATCTAGGGGTTTTCTCCCTCAAAAAAGAAAAAAAAGAAAAAAAAAGGAGTACTACCCCTTAAAGATAAAAAAAGATAAAAAAAAGAATAAAAAAAGAAAAAAAGAAAAAAGGCGTTTACTTCGGAGTAAAGATATTGGATTTTAATCAATTATTCCGAAAAGCCAATTTCCCATTAACCATTACTTAACCATTTAGTCGGTTCCCGAATCACGATCAACGAATCAAAAAAAAACACGATAAGGGAAATAACAATAATCCCAATTTTGTTTAATTAAAAAAAAAACAAAAAAATATTTGGATTAAATTATAAATAATGAAAAAAAGAATTCCATTATTCTTGTTATTAAAATAGCCAAGAAACAATAATTCGGTGTAAACAACATTTTTTTTTTAAAGTGTTAATTAAATATCATTAAAATTAAATTTCATAATACGCCCAATGTAATAATAAATAAATATGGTAATTATCAATGTGATCCAAAATAACTTTAAAGTTTAATAAATGGCAAAATTTGGTTCATGACTATTTGAGTTAAATATTACCAAAAATTTTTACATTTTGTAAAAAAATAGAAATTTTTTAAAGCCAAATGAACATTTTCAATGCTTTGAAACAAAAATATTTAATAAACAAGAAAAATAGAATAATGATATCAATATTACGATTATTATTCAAATAACTTTAAAAACAAAAAGTATATATATAACCCATGTATAACCTAATTAAAATTAATTTTTATTCCGTACACAACACGGGGTCACGGGCACTCCTATATAAGTGAAATACAACGGAAAAATCATTAGCTATAAAAAAACAATAATAATAAATAAATAAATAATCAGCTGACGCAAAGAACACCTGAAAAAATTAGCCTTCAATCGTAAGGAAAAAGAAATTTTCTTTGTTGGCTGTAAGCTCTTATATTACTTGCATTTGAAAAGAAAATAATTCCTTAATTAGGAATGATGAAAGACAAAGGATTGAAAATTTCGTTGTGTAAGTAATTAAAATAAAAGTAGTACAATTACAAACGAAGAAATTTATTAAATAAAGTTGTGTAAAGTAAACATAATTAAAGGGGGGAAGATGTTACAAAGAATTAAAGAAGTAATATATAATAACAGCCTGAATGTTTGATGAATCGCGTAAAAAATGTAAAATAAAAATTCATTGTTATAATCGCGTTAAGAAGAAAATTTATTTATATCATGTTTACTATAATGAGATCAAATGCATAAAATTTAATACCAAGTTACAAATCGCAGCAGTATCAGCGTGAGTATATGCAAGTTATCAATGGTCCGTGCAAAATAATTTCACGTTTTAATATCTATATACCGAAGTTAGATAAAATCAATTCACCTAAATTGGATTTTGATATGAACAAATAAATTTTTTATGTTTGTCAGATGACAATTACAATTGTAAACAAGAAGATAATCAAAAAAGATAAGATCAAATCTTTTTTTGACAAGTTGAAAATTTATTATAAAGTTAAAAATTTCTATTAATTTGGTTATATTACCAGCCTTTTTTTACGCTCTACATTAAAAAAATATCATAATTGGTAATTGTCAAAAAAAAAAAAACCTTTGACCGGGTAAATTATAATCTCGCGTGAACAAAAAATATTCCAGTCATGATACTATTTTCAGCACAGCACGAGCCAACTGATTAAAAAAAAAAGAATTCTAACTATGATATTCACGATATTCAGCATCCCTTGAAAAAAAAAATATATCGTTTTTGTGATACATAAAAATATTGCCTGTGCTTTATGCACTCCACACGACCAAATAAACTCCAACTTTTACTGCGCTCCTCTGTAGTGATACATCAATAAAAGTAAATATGTACAAGACAAGTAAATCGTAACGATATTTGGAAGTTCATTGGCTAAACTATAAAATCATTTTTGGAATATATATAAACTTTAATTTAGAAGATACTATTAAAAAAATTTCAACTTTTTTTGAACATAACAATAGCAACAATAGAAAATGATCAAGTGATAATTGTCAATTGTTTTAATAATGCATAATTATGTTATATGGCGGAAAAAAACCCCCCTCTTATCTTTGGCAAAAAGATGAAAATTTTAATTGGTTTCGGACTGCTTAGAATTTCTTAACATTTATTTATTCAAAATAAGACTTTTTTTTATTTTAATGTTCTGTTAAAGTAATCAACTGCTTTTTAAACGTTTCATATTTGAATGAAAAATATGATACGGGCATTGCCTGAGAAAAAATTTATGCATAATATTCACTAATATGGAATTGCTTTCAATATTTTCCTAAATTACAATTCCCGAGTTATAAATTGAAAGATAGGAAATATTCGAAATTATTTTAGGTTAAACAATAAAAAAAAAACTTTAAATTAGTTTCTAAAATAAAAATTTTTTTTTTTATACCGTTAAAATAATAATGATGATGATGATCAGGGGTTAAAGAACGGTGTTATCCGAAATGAATAATGTGGACAAGAACATTTTTTGCATTATCTATATAACAATAAAGGGGTATATTGTGATAATAAGTAACAAAAGTGGGTTGAATATCACGCGTATTTGCGTTTTTTTATCTACCGTACCGCAGTAATATTTGGTTTTTTAACTGTGTAACAAAATTTATATATTATATATATATAAATGATAATATAATATGTATAAATGATAATATATATATATATATATATATATATATATACAATAATATTATATTATTAATTTATTAATTTATTAATTAATTAATAAATTAATAATTAATTAGAACTTAAAATATTTAAAATATATTTAAAAATACCTGGAATACTTTTAAATACTTTTACTTTGAATATTTGAGAATACTTTACTATACTTTACTATACTTTACTATACCTTTACTATACCTTTACTATACCTTTACTATACATTTACTATACATTTACTATACTTTACTATACTTTTACTATACTTTTACTATACTTTTACTATACTTTTACTATACTTTATTATTATTAATATCATGCAAAATGTAAATTTTCTGACATCCAACAATACAAAATGATCTTTGATACGGATCTTCCACATATAATTTTTGATATCCAAGCTATATTTGTAATATTTTTTTTCAGAAATAAAAAAAGACTTGCAAATAAAAAAATTTCGATTTTCGATTCGATGCTGTTTTTTTTTTATTCTTATCGTACCAATCAATCAGGATTCGTCAATATTCAAATATTTTTTAAATATTTTAAATATATATCAAATGCAAGATGAAACTCATATGAATGAGATTATGTTGTTATGCAAAGTATGCTGAATATCAAGCTTAAGTCATATGTTTCGTTCGTAAATTTTTTCCCATGAATCCTCTTTACAATCAAATTTTATAAACCCATTATGAATTTAATTAACTTGTCATTTATTCAATTTTAAATCGAAATAACTAAACTTTAATTGTAATCTCATTTGGTTTCAATTTCGAATATTTATAAAAGATATATTATATATCCACTTATAAAAGATAATGCACCATAAAATTTTAATCCCTTGCATAAATAATAATAATAATAATAATAATAAATTTTTCATTCATGTTATTAACTTGTTTGTTGTTGTAATACTTCAAGTAAGAAATAACTAAAAGATAAATAATATAAGAATAAAATTATTTATAATGGTAAAAAAGAAAAAATATTTCTGTCAAAATTACGTCAAGATCTTAGAGAGATATGGTCATTTGGCGCATGCTCTCCGCCATAAATAAATTCTCCTAAATTAAATTTCTTCAAAATCTTGAATATTTTTTTTTTTCTCGTATGACAAAGGTTATTTCCTGGGGTTGAACCGATAAACCTGGATTTATTTACATAGTTCCAGACCTTTTAATGAACACGTGGAAAGGCACGGATGATTTTTTTTTTTCACCATTCACAAAGTACAAGAAAAAAAAAATAAAAAAATAAAAAATCATTTATTTTTTATGCATAATGTAAAAAAGTTCATCGAGAATATTTTTTTTTTTTTTTTCAAAAAAAAAAAAAAGAAAGAAAGCAACTTTTTTGAATGTGCCTCAAAATAGAAATTTTCATACTATATAGTTCACACATAAATGGTACATAAATAACATGTTATTTTGCATAAAAATTATGCATATAACACAAACATTTTAGCGTGAAATTTTTTTATAAATCGAGTTTATCAATAAAATATAAATAATAAATAATACATATATACATAAAATACATACATATATATATAAAGTATATAAAGTATATAAAGTATATAAAGTAATATATATATATATATATTCCCAAAACTGAAAGAATAAATAAAAAATGACAAATTTGGATGATGTATCTTATTGTCTATTACGAACGGGTATTACGTGACTTGTGAAAATTTAATTGATAAATGAAAATTAAACCAAAAATTAATGAGGAATTAAAAATTCCGTCTTTTTTTTTATTTTAAACCGATGCAATCGTTTATGATGAGAACAATAGAATTATTATAATGAAAGAAACTTTAAAGTTCTTATAAGCTTTGATGATAATGAATAGACCATTGTTGACACGTTGACGGCTTTATTCGGCTTATTTTTTTAAGGAGACTTTTACTTTTTTGCATTAAAATGCATTTTTCATTCAAACGTCATTATATAACTTACATAATGCAAACGATGCATTCATCAATTATAACGTTCTTCTCCTTAATAATAAACGGCTTTGTTTTTTTTTTGTGTAAGATTGATTATTGATTATTGATTATTTTTTCTCACTCTTAATTCCTGATGGTGGGAGGAAACAAATATCTTCGGGGTTATTAAATTTAGAAAAAAAAAAACTAAAAAAAAATTTTTTTTTCTTCAAAGAAATATCCTTGCATTCTCTATTGTTGTTTTTCCTATTCACAAGTTTTTTTTTTCCTGCATATTCATACTTATTCTCATCGGGGTAGTCTTTCAAAACATTTTTTCACTTTCTTACTTTTTTACTTTCTAAATAAAGAAAGTTCGTTAAACTTTTTTTTTTAAAAATATAAAATTTTTTTTCTTGTAAAAAAACTTGATTATTATTATTATTATTAATTATAATAAATAATACGTGGATAAATTACAACGAATAAAAAAGAAAAAAAAAAAAAATTTTATAAAAAAAAACAACGAAAACTTTTTTGGACTTTATTTGTATTTATTTCGTTATTCATCGTGATTTTTTTTTTAACCTTTTTTCTTCAAATAAAAAAGGAAAATCTTGACAATCATTTTAATTTATTTAATTTATTTTGTGTTATAAAAAAGATTTCAAGCGGAATTTACTAATTTATTCGAATGTGCACTTTTAAAGCTAAAAATATTTATTATTATTATGATAATAATAAAAAATAATAAAAATATAATAACTTTGTTTATAAATAAATAAATAAATAAACAAAAATTGGTCCGTGTTCATGAAACAAATTGAATTATTGGAAAAACCAAGTAAAGATGCAAGTAAAAAAAAGAAAAAAAGAAGAAAAAAAAACTTGTTATTACTCATTTGGTTTGAAAGAAGTGTTATATGACTTAATGATGCATATTTTTTTTTTTCAATCGTTCATCTAACGGAGTACCAATTCCGGTTCTTTGGCTTAAAGGAATTTTTTGGTAAGAACAATCATATCAATTACGTGTTTATTTTAAAAAAAGAAAAAAATGTTTTATTATATATATTATAATTAGGATGATAATACAGTATATAAAATATTTATATATATATATTTATCATATATACATATATATATATGTAATATATATCGGGATTTATAAAATAACTAATTACAATAACGTGAATCCACACAAAATCCGCGTTTGTATAAGCAACAAATCATGCACTAATTTATTATTCGAGCATTCATGCTATAAAAGAATAATTTACGGATAATCGTGTTTTCTTCTAATCTATATCATACTCATTTCCATATACTGTTAGTTAAACGGGATTCAATTGGAAAAGAATCTGGTTTAAATATTAATATTTTAATGTACATTGCAACGAATGAACTTTTAGTAGTTTTGATTAAAATTAAAATTTATTATTTTATTATTTTATTATTTTATTATTTTATTATTTTATTATTTTATTATTTTATTACTTTATTACTTTATTACTTTATTATATATTTATCATTATTTATCATTATATTATCGTTATTATTATTGTTGTTGTTTTACATTTACATTTATATTTATATTCGGTCATCGTTTTTTTTTTCCAATCATTCATGGATTAAAAGAGTATATAAATTGTTACACATCATTTTTTTATTTGGTTATAAAATTGTGTTTTTTTTTGAAAGATTCTTTTTTTACCGAATCTGAAATTTTTTGTTGTTGCATAATCAGCTGCTTTTTTCTTAAAAAAATGATAATAACAAATTGTTAATACTTACATAATCCAATTATTTGTAATGGGCTTTAAATATTATTTTTCTGTCCCCGAACATCATCATCTGTTCATCAATGAATATAATTCAAAAAAAAAAAAATTTTTTTTTTTTTTTGATAAAATTTTTTTTTTCTCTGCAATATGCACTATCCCTGAGAAATACTATAAACAAACTAGATGGCTGGACTCATTTATATTTTCATTAATAGTAATATAAAAATATTTTATCTTTAGATTAATTCGGGGGTTTTTTTTTGTATAATGGAGTTCCGTATATACTTTATATACTTTTACATATACTTGTTAAAAAAAAAAAAAAAAAAAAAAAAAAAAAAAAAAAAAAAGGCCTGAAATTTTATATATATAAAGACCTGGTCAGTGAGCTATTTTTCTTTCCACAGAATTAAATAAAGTGTAGGGTTATTAAAACCACTCTTCTTTTCTTCTAAGATTGTATGATAGGTTCTCAAAATTATTATTCATTACCAATTACCTCCTCCTTTTGTTTTTTTTACACTCTCTTTCATAAACCTCGAAAAACACGAATTTTTCTTTACGAATATTTATAATATATATATATAAAAAAAAAAAATAATAATAATTTTAGAATCTTCAATTATATAAAATAATAGGTCATAAATTATTTATTATTTATTTATTTCTTATATAAATAAATAAATATATATAATATATATATATAGTTTTTTTTTTTTTAAAAAAAAAACAAATATATCATTACATACGAATACAAACCTTACACACCAAAAAGATGAATACCGATACATCAGATGTTGCTGGAAAAAAACCTTCCATAAAGAAGGGAAGGTGGTGCAAAAAAGTGAGATATTTTTTTCATATGATATATATACACATATATATAATAAACAATTTAATTTTGTTCGGCTGACAAAGCAAAAACCACAGTAAATAATATAATTGTACCACTAACATATTATTATAATTAATTTTAGGACGACGATTTTTTAGCACATCTGGTCTCCTTAGAGTCGTCGAAACCCAGATGGCGACATATTGCCGAAAAATTCGGCAGTAGGAGTGGAAAACAATGTAGGGAGAGATGGGAAAATCACCTCAAAAATGGAAGTGAGTATTCTATGTTTACTTCACGTGATTTTTTCGAATTAAAAAGAATTTTATGAAACAAAATTAACTTAATGAACCCCTTTTACTTTTTAGTCGTCAAACGACGATTCACGGCCGCCGAGTCGGCATTTATTCATAATGAGGTGGAGAGATGCCGACCAGAAGCACCAAAATGGGCCTTAATTTCAGCGAAGCTGGTGAATTCCACTCCGCTGATGGTGAGGAACCATGTCAACAATTACCGCAGGAAAAGGACTGCAAATGCCCTAAAACATCGGAGGGCAAAATTGTACCAAAACAGGTCAACCTCAAAAATAACAGGTTTGTTCGTCATTCGTTTTTTTTTCTTGAAAAAAAAAAAAAAAGAAAAAGGATAATCATTAATTTTTTAATAAATAATTTTTAGTTAACCTTATGCCAAAGCCACAAAATCCACCGATAACGAAAATGTCTGTAACATTTTTGTTAAACTGAATTGTGGCCGGCCCATAATTTTTCATCATATCATATTTCCTATTTTCCGCAATTTTTTTTTTCTTTGTTATATAAGCTATTCCCCTTTCGTATTATTGTCATTCGGACAATTCATCCGACTTTCATATATCATATTTTTTTTTATAATTTGTAAATACAGAAATTTTTAAAAAAAAAAAAATTTTTTTTTCTAATTTATATATATTTTACTCCATTTTTACCATCTTTACCTTACATTCGGATGTTTATATATTATCACTAATTACTATTATTTTATTTTATTATTTTATTTTTTTACATGAAACATAACGTAAATTTTTTTATAAGAGTCATTTTTTTTTTGCAAAATTATTTTTTTTCACGAAAAAAAAAATAATTTGCAAATTTACGGGAAAAAAAAATCTTTTACTTAAAATAGTAACAAGATTTTTTATTTTTTATAATTACTTATTATTTATTTTATTATATATTTATTTTATTTTTTTTTTTTTAGTTAGAAATTTTATTATATTTTTAACTAGAATTATTATGTTTAAAAAAAAATGAAAAAAAAACCATCATTTAAAGAAAGTAAAACAGAAAAAAAAAAAGAGAGGAGAACCTTTTTTTTTTTTTCAGTAGATATGCTCTTTTTTTAATATTATTTTTAATATTTATTTTATTTTTTTTTTAGTAATGAAAATGAAAAAAAAAAATAAATAAAAAAAAAACTATCGATCGATATTTAAAAATTAATTAATTATTTATAAGTTTTTAAAAGTGGTTTTTTTTTTAAATTTGTTTAAATTTGTCGAAATATTAATTTGTTTAATTTGTCGTATCAACTATCAGGTATTCGAAGTATTAAATTAAAATATTTTTAACTTGTCTAATTTGTCCAATTTGCGAAATTTAAATATTTTAACTTGTCTAATTTGCGAAATTTAAATATTTTAACTTGTCTAATTTATCGAAATCTTATCGAAATATTTTAACTTGTCGAAATATTTTAATTTAATTTATCGTTAATTTGTCGAAATATTATGTTTAACTTGTCGAAATATTTTAACTTGTCAATACATTTTAACTTGTTATTTTAACTTGTCAACATATTTTAACTTGTCGAATATTTTAACTTGTCGAAATATTATATTTAATTTATCAAAATTTTAATTTATCAAAATATTTGTAACTTGTCGAAATATTATATTTAACTTGTCGAAATATTTTAACTTGCCAACATATTTTAACTTGTCGAAATATTACATTTAATTTATCAAAATATTTGTAACCTGTCGAAATATTATATTTAACTTGTCGAAATATTTTAACTTGCCAACATATTTATATTATATTTAACTTGTCAATACATTTTAACAACATACATTTTTAACTTGTCAATATATTTTAACATATTTCAATACATTTTAACTTGTCAATATATTTTAAGACATATTGTAGAAATACTAATAAACTTTAAATACTATAAAAGATAATCTTGTAAATACCATATGTCCATATCCATATCCATATATTAACGCGTAAAAAAAAAAAAAAAAAAAAATTTCATCATCTAAGGTTACGTCATTGACCCATTGCCCCATTGTCATCATTGTCATCCTCACCCGCATTGTTACACTCTTTTGGGAAGAGCGGGATAAATTTGAAACTCTCGGTAAAGAAAAGGAATAGAAACTTTATTTCTATAGATGTACATTAATCTTATATTAAAAACATGTTATCCATTATAATTTTGTTTGTTACATCACGTTTATAACAAAGAAACACGATTACTCTTTTAATAACGTTAAAAAGATAAATTTATTATAAAAGAATTTCTTCTTGTAAACCAACTTTAAGGTTTTTTTTTTCATAGAAATCTTTTATTTACAAAGATATTGCATGATTAAATTTTTGGTAACAATCAATGAAAAAAATACAAAAGGTTTAAATTAAACTTGAATAGGAAATAAACGGAGAGCGGAGAAACAAAAGATTAATTTATGCAATTTATAACTATATCAGGATTCTTTTTAAAGTGAGAAAACAGAAAGGGCCTTTTTTAAGATTAAAATATTCTTTTCATTAAAATGCGAGATAATTCAACTTTTACCTCTTCTCAAAAAAATATTTAATATTTTTTATTTACATCTTGTACTTGCGTTGCCTGTCACTGCAAAAGAAATATTTTTATGCATTTACATGAGACTTAATGTGGCATGGGTTAAAAATTGGCTGAATAATGGCTAAATCAGATTGCGTCACCAATATATGCAAGTGAGCGTGTTTTGGAAAAAAAAAAAAATTTTTTTATCGGAACAGAAAGAAAAAATAACTGGAATAATTTGAAACAATGGTTCTGGGAAAACTAAAAATAAAAATGGGAATTAATTCTTGAATGAAACTATTTTAAAAAATATTTTGATATCCTTGTGAATATTTAGTTAGTTTAATGATTTTATTAAAATATAAAAATTTTGAAACTTAATTGGAAGGAACAAAATAATAATTTTTTTTTTTTTTTTTTTGAAACAATTATGTTACATGTTCTTATTGTTCCTCAAATGTTTTTTAATTCTTTCGATTAAAAAAGAAATTATTTTAAAGATAAAAAAAAAACATGTTAATAAGTTATTACGCGTCAATGAAAATTTTTAGTTCTTCTTTCTATAAAGAAACTTTTTTAAAAAAAAAAAAAAAAAAAACTAATAACATTCTTTTTTGGGGTTTATAATAACTTTACTAAATTAAGTTATTTTATTATGTTATTCTGGGGTTAATGTGTATGTATGTATGTATAGTATATACTATGTAGTATATTAATTATTATTAATTATTATTATTATTATTATTATTATTATTATTTGTTTTTTTTTTTCAAGCACGAACCAATAACCATGATTAAAGATTTTAAAGATTTTCAGCCAATCCACCTAAAATTCCATATTATATTGTTTTAATTTTATTTTATTTTATTTATTTTATTTTTTTTTTATAAAATAAAAAAAATAATATTTAATAATGCATTACCCCAAAGTAATAAAGCATACATTAAATCGGTTGATGTATTTCCATGCGAAAATTTCGTGAAGAATATGCAATTATTAATCACAAATTTTTTTTCACCGAATATTTTTTATAAAAAACTTTATTACAAAAATAATCTGGGGTTGAAATTATTTATTTCATTTTTCAATCACATGATAAAATTAAATTTTTTATGTACTGTATGTATTACAAACACACAAAAATTTTAATTCTTTTTTTTTTTTTTTTTGAAAATACAGTGTTTTCTTATCATGAAAGAGTCATGATGAAGTGACATGATGAAGTGACATGATGATATAATGTAATATATATTCCAAACATACATTCAAAAAAGTTTCGAAAAAAGTTTCGATAGATATTTTGAAAATTCTAAAAAGTGTTGCTTCTTATATAATTGGAAATAACGATTGCACTGGAAATAACGATTTCAAAACGTTACTGCAAAACTGCAAAAAAAGATGCAAATTCGACACATCCAAAGAAGTTTGGTAGTTTGAAAAGTCTAAGAAGGGTTGCTTCTTATATCACTGGAAGTGATTGCACTGGGAATAACGATTGCAAAACTTTACTGCAAAACTATAAAAAAAAAAATGCAATTTCCCAAATTCTTTTGGTTCTGCGAATTTCTACTTCTTGCTAGTTTGGTAATTCCAACCGATTTAGTTTTAAATTATTTTTTTGGTTTCAGTATTTTGAAATTTATTATTATTGTCGTTATCATTTTTAAAAATTATTTTTTATTTAAAAAAATCATTTTGGCTTACATAGTACTGGAAATTTCGGCGGTGAACTATTATCAAAGATGAGCTTCTCCGTGGGTACATATCTTTGACCCGGACGTCGGATTACCGAACGTTGGATTAACTCGGACGTTTGATTAACTCGAACGTTGGATGAACTCGAACGTTGGATTAGCTCGAACGTTGGATGAACTCGAACGTTGGATTAGCTCGAACGTTGGATGAACTCGAACGTTGGATTAGCTCGAACGTTGGATAAACTCGACTCGAACGTTGGATTAGCTCGAACGTTTGATTAACTCGAACGTTGGATGAACTCGAACGTTGGATTAGCTCGAACGTCGGATTAACTCGAACGTTGGATTAGCTCGAACGTTTGATTAGCTCGAACGTTGGATTAGCTCGAACGTTGGATTAACTCGAACGTTGGATTAACTCGAACGTTGGATTGACTCGAACGTTGGATTGACTCGAACGTTGGATTGACTCGAACGTTGGATTGACTCGAACGTTGGATTGACTCGACTCGAACGTTGGATTACCTCTCACTTAACCATTTGGGCTTGACCTTCATTTTTTTCTATAGCGAGGGGTAGTCGGTATGAGAGGGGGGAAGCTCTCGACTCTCCAGGATATGCAAGAATATAGTCTTTGAGCATGTTATTCTCTTATTATTATATTTTATCCTATTGGTTCACTTGTTTCTACTGGTTCGCTGGCTTCTACTGGTCTATTATCACGTTATATACAGCACGTGTTAAATCCAATCGACAAGTATTACACCATTGTCTCGCGAAAGGTATAAGCATTAAAGAAATGAGGTTGATGTGTGATGTAATATATTTAATTTTTCTGAGGTAAAATCCTTTCTTTACATCTTATAATACGTGAAGTTGTGCCCATTCAAAAAACTTGGAGACATCGAAACAAATCATTGACATCATTGTATTGATATGTGTCTTCACGATGTCTTTTAACAATTAAAAGTTCTAATATTGGATTATGTTTTTATTATATTGGATTATTTTTTATTATATTGGATTATGTTTTTATTATATTGGATTATTTTTTATTATATTGGATTATTTTTTATTATATTGGATTATTTTTTATTATATTGGATTGGATTTTATTTAGTATAGTGAACCAAATTTTCTTTATTTTTCTGTCCACCAAATTTCGTATCATCGTACAATTATTAATACTGTAAGTGAATGTTGATTAATAAAGTGGAAGATTTATTCGGAAAAAAATTTAAAGTTACCTCTTCGGTAATATGATTTCAAAATTGATATTCCAGAAATAGTTTTTTTTTTACATTTAGCTTTTAATTATTCGGTTAAAATAATTTAATTTTATATTATTAATTTTCAAAAAATTTTTTGTCACATTTTAGTAAGACCTTTATTAGTGAATCCTTTATCCTTTTATCCGCTTTGTGCAATAATGCAATAAAGCGAGAATTCTAATAAATTTCAATTTCAACTTATTATTAATGCTCTTACAGTAATTATCGTTATTCAATAAGTATTGATTAATGTATGTGCAGATAATATTGCTAAACCGGATTCTTATCATTAATGGAGACGCAATTAAATTTACTTCTCTTTTTTTTTGTAATTAAAAGGTGAGGGTAATGCTTTGTTAATTATTCTTCCATAATAATATGCTTTTAAGTTTTAATATCACCAAAATTCTCATTATCTATTTTCTAATCCTAACAGAATTATGTAATTTCATAAAGTACAAGATAAACATCACCATCCCTATAAAAAATTTTCTGGAAAAACTCCGATGAATGACCATTTTTCATTTTTCTGGTTTTTACTCCAGAAAAACTCAGACATGTGATCAATTTTCTAAAAAATTTTTTATAGAGCATTATAGTTAAGACTAGACAAAATTCAATAATCAAAATCTGGTCAATTAAAGATCGAAAATCGAATTAGTTGAATTCCTCGTTTTTGATGATAAAGTTAAGTTGGATTATATTTAACTCCATTTTTTAAATTGTTTTCATCTCTCCACTGATAAATAGAGAAATTAAATTGTATTATATTTTCTATATTTCCGATATTTTTAACGCCATTATAAAAAAATTGTATCGTAAAAAATAATAATAATAAAATTTTGTTAATTTAATTCAGTTGTCATAAAGCACAGTACATGCGAAATTTCAGAATTTAAAAAGTTAATGCCAATTATGTGTCAAATAACATCACATGATTTAAATTGATCGAAAAAAAAAAAATTCTCTCAAATTCAAAAATGCCATCAGTCACAATATCTTTAAAATCCGAATTTCATAAATACTAGCTCTCAATAATTGAGAAAGCCTTTTATATTCATAATTCGATGAAGATATCATAATTATTCCGATAACTTTGAATACAAAATCCTGAAAAAATTTTTTTTTATATTATTGATTTAATTACATCAAAATTATCGAGAATCAATGGGATCTCGCGTCCTTTCACTATGGCTTCACAATATAGGGAGGTTGAATTTTGTGTATCTTGATCGAAAATTGAGCGACCAATTTACCAACATCGCCACGTAACTTAGGGGAAATTTGGAACAACTGTCCGAAGAGATTAAAAAAAATTTTTTTTATATATAAGTTAAAATGCGAAATTTTAATAAATTATTAATTTAATGAATTTAATGGAAATTTTTATAATTTGTGAAAATTACAAAAGTAATGAAATATTAAAATTGATTTCAAAAAAGAATTGAATAAAATTGATAACTATTTTAATTTTAATTTTTTAAATGATATTTAATAATTTATTTATTTTACGTTTTATTTTGATATTTTAAATTTCAGTTAATAACGATAAGTTTTGGGATTTTTAACTTTTTCGGGATTATAAAGTTCGGGATTATGATGATTTTTAAATTTTGTATTTCGGAGATTAAGTAGTAGCAATTTGGGGAATCCTGAATCGATAACGACCAAAAATCGAGAATTGAGATTTCGGAATTATTGATTCAGTTTTTCAGGATAATGCACGTTGAACAAATTCCTATATGGAGAATTTAACAGAACGTCTATAAAATGTACGTAACTCGAATACATTCTTCAATAATTTGTAACAAAACAAAGCCACAAAATTATTAATAGTGAAACCATTATACAGGGTAATCAGTTTAAACGTTAAATCATAGCCCTAATTCTAGTCCAGAGCGAAAAAACATTTAAATATTATTGGCTTTCGCGCTCGGTACAAATTTCTTCTTAAGAATGGGCTTTATCGATCTGAGTTTTGGACAGTTTTGGACATGTCCAAAATTATCCAAATATCCAAAACTGTCCCAAAAGTTTGAGTTTTGAACTGTTCGAACTATTTATTATAACCCAGTTTTTCTGATTATTAAACATAATTTATATCTCTTTTTTTTTATTTTTTATAATTTATAAGACTATATTTATAGTCAGTGTTGGATATTGGACATGTTTAATTGGTTTTTTAATGCTGTCCAAAATTGAAATATTATGAAGATAGAGTACAGAATTTCGTTGAACTTACCATTAATATGGGATTTAATAATAATTCTGGCCAAAATACCCATTGGAAAGAAGTGTTTCAGGAATATTTTTTCATGAGCGTCCTTATCCTAGACCCCCGGGGTTCAGGCTTTCTTATCCTAGACCCTCCTTAAATATGATTGGTTTAATCAGCCACCGAAATCCATTGGACAAGACTTATTTTTGCATAACATTTATCTTAGAAAATTTTTCACGATGTATACACGCGTAACAACCATAACATTCATCTTAGAAAAATTTTCATAAATTTTTTTATAATATATACATTAATACGCGCGTAACATTTTTATCAGCATAAATTTTTTTTTATAATATATACATTAATACGCGCGTAACATTTTTATCTTAGAAATTTTCATAAATTTTTTTATAATACTTATACGCTAATACGCGCGTAACATTTATAGAAATTTTTCGAGATTTTTAAATTAATTTTTTTATTAAAGCAATATTTCACAACGAGATACGAAGTATGAGCATTTTTCTTGGAATATTTTATGACAAAAAATTAAACTAAACCAAATATTAGAAATGTTTATCAAATATTTGACAGCTGGGTAAAGAATTATCTATTATATTATTATTTATTCTCTCCTTACAAAATAACCTTGTATTAAAAAAAATACCATTATTAATTATTAAAGTGAAAATATTTCACAAATTTCCATTGAAATTTTGTAAATACGAGTATTCAAACAATTTTATTTTCAACATACCAACCAAAGCCAATTAATTTAATTAGAATGCTAAAATTATACCATGAAAATCTACAAAAAGCATGTTAGTAAAATCACAAACTTTAGTTGAAAGAATACCATTCGCTTAACCAACGTTTCTCTTCATTCATAGTTTCAAACAATACATACTGTAATAATTTAATCCAAAACTCAAAGAAACCAGAATAAACTTACCTATTGCAAGTGTTAAAGCGTAATTATTAGAGAAAGAACACTTTGTATTTATTAGATTTAAAATTTTTGATAAAAAAGATTTTTTATTGTTCTAATAAACACTATTATGAAAATAATGGTAATAAAAAAATATTTATTATAAAAAAAAAGAAAAATAATTTGTGTAGAAAAAAATAATATAAAGAAAAAAACCAAATGAAAGAGCAGCGTTTATTTCGTGTGAAAAAAAAAAAATGGTGGTAAATAAACAAATGAGGCTGATAATGATCAGCTGTGCCACAAGGTCTAAGATAAGAGGTCTGGACTCCCAGGTCTAGGATAAGAAGCCTAAACCCCCCGGTCTAGGTTAAGTTTTCTCTTAAATCAAAATTAAGTTAAAAAATGATAAAAAATTAATCTCTACATCCAGCCGAAACTATAATATAAAGTCTTTGGAGTTTCGGATGGATTTCTGGATAGTTTTTAATAATTTATTATAATGAAATTACTGAAGTCCGAAACACTGTCCAGCTTTTTTCATATATTTTATTTAAGCATGATATAAAAAGGTGTTTATTGTGTGATACGTTGCACGCACGTGTGTGCCATTGTCTATTGTAAGTTATATATTATAATTTATTATAATTTTATAAAAAGGCGCGTGAGAATATTTGGTTTTTTTTTTTATAAAATTTTTCAAATTTTAAAAATTTTAAATTTTAAGAAAAAAAAATCAAAAAAAATAATTTATTATTTTATTTTATATTTATTTTGCGTTAGCGATACCCTTGATCCGCCATCACCACCATCAAATATATATTATATATATATAATAAATAAAGATTTTAGAAGATTTACTTAATCATATCATTATATATTAAAAAAAAAAATCTTTTTTAAAAACTATTACGTATTTTGCGGACACAGTACCCCTCCTATGTATAGTATCCTCCATTTTTTCCCTGAAAAAAAGTTCCTTTTTCTATCGATCTTATTATTTAGAGAATCTAATTTTGCCCAGAAATTGCACAAAATACATAATAAAAATCAGCATGACAATTGTTACCGAATAATGACGGTAATTAAGGGACGAATGGCGGATGACTTATATCGTATAACTACACGAATACCAACAAAATTCTTACTCAATACTACCTATCCAAGGTACTTCCGGTATTGTTCGTTAAGAATCGTCAAGGTAAACACTATAAATACGATAAATGAAAATACGCAATGGTTATAACAACAACTGTTATATGACTGTTAGAAACAACGTGTAATATTGACCAAATATAACGATTTTATTAAACAGGTGTAAATTCGGATCTTTACAACAAAGTGATAAAAAGTGACAGAAAGGGATAGGAAATATATCTTAAAGATATTTAACGACAAAATAACTACAGAAAAATAGCTATATGGTAACTACCCTATCAAAGAGTTGGCGGAAGGTGTATTTATATCTTATTTTATCTAACCGTCATCTCTTTTTCCTGTCATCAAGGCAAAATCTAATCTATAGATGTCTATTGATGGGTTATTGATTTCGTAATATATCAATACAATTACAATACGATTATAAGCCATTTTTAATAAAGTACAAATGATAATTTTAGACGGTTAATTACTATTGAGCTAATTTCCCTACAATAACTTCTAATAAAATCTTATATATAAACAATACAAATAAAGAAAATAAATAATATAAATAAATTATCTAAATAAAATAAAATAACTATAAAAACGATATATAAGTAAATCTATCAAACAAAATCAATATCTTTAATATAGTTAACCGATATACACAAATCATATATCGGCGTAAATCGTCTCATAACACCGGAAATCGACATGTACACAAATGTACCGAATTTCATCGGATCACCATATAATATCGGAAATCACATGCGCAAAAATTCGCGTAACACAATACAAGGTCAATCCCCCAAAATTTGGTATGGATTACGGCGGTCCATAATAGACGGTATTCTCTCGGTAGAAAATATGACCATCGAAGAATTTATCAAGCTTGAGACACAAATACTTACTCTCGATGTCGAATACTTGATAAATAATTCCAACAAAACTCGGAATGCCCGAAGAAACGCAAAAAAAGGTATCAAGAGAGCTCCTCGTCCACAAAATTCATTTGTGATATACAGAAGAAACAAAAACGCCGAATTATTTAACGTTAAGAGGGAAGAACGTAAAAGATTACCCGAATTTTCCGAAATTTCGAAAGATATTGCCGACAGTTGGAGTAAAGAATCCGATGATGTAAAAAAGTTTTTTAAAATTATGGCAAGAATGGCAGAAAGGCTTCACTCAATAAAATATCCTTACTATAAATACCAACCAGGACCAATAAAAACTAAACAGAAAAAACAGAAAAACAATCCATCAGAAGAAACGGTCGATCATGTTAATATTAATCAACCGGCCAATCTAGTAGATAACTTGTTTTTCAACGACGACTTGCCTTCCTTGATGGACCAGTCATACAATTACTATGGAAATCTTCAAGAATCGGAATCGGAATGGGATTTTAACCAATTCCTTAATCGCGATGATTGTGAGTCTCAAAATTATTGAAATTGATAATTTTCATATAGTTTCGTACAAAACACAAAAAAAAACCCCCAAAAAAAATTCATACTATATGAAAATTTTTATCAATTTCTCTTCAGTTCTCAAATTTAAATCACATTTCTGTTTATTACTTTTTAGTAAATATTAAGATATTTATTCATTTATTCTTTCCTCAGATGGGAGTTTTTCGGGGAATATTAGAATTATTTGTTATTTTTTTTTTTTAAATTTAGAAATCATTTGTTATATTTTTTTTCTTAAATCAAGAATTATTTATTAACTTTTTCTTTCAAATTGTGAGTAAAGTATTTTTATTATTTTTCTCAAATGATAGATAAATGGATACGCTCTTTTTTAGTAATAATATTAGTTAAGGAAACACGTCTTTTTTAGTAATAATTATAAATATAGTAATGTTACAATGTAAGTTTTACGCCACAACAGATATATGCTACCTACATAGTAATTTGGATTCTATGATATAAACTATATGCCAAACATATGTTTTTTTTTATGAAATTATTTTTTTATTTGACATAAGAATTAAAATAAATTTTATAGATATCTGTACTTTTTTTTGGGATGCATAAGAAAAATTAAACGAATTTAAAAATTGTTTTTATTAAAATACATTTTTCTCAAAATGTGGTTAGTATAAGAATAAATCGGGTAATTTTTTTTTGTTATTAACGATCTGTTTTCGATAGAATTGTTTTAGAAAGAAAAAAATATTTATTATTTACTCACAAGAAATCGTATTAAAAAAAAATTCGCACAATCAACAAAAAACTTCAGTTATTTCAGGAAATTCTTAAAATATTTAAAACCATTATATGGTAAACCCTCGCTATAATGAACCTCATGGGCTGAAAATTTAAAATTCACTATAGTAAGGGAATTCACTAATTACATATAGTGAATAAAGATAAGATTTTCGCTATACTGTACTGGCAAAAGATGATGTAATTCAATTTTCTACATTTCTATAAATTTATTCCTTCCATAAGTACAACGCTCTGGAAGTTTATTGTCATGTTACTTTTATATCCTATGTAAATATATCAATATTATTTTTATTTCTGAGAGAACTAATCTTTGGGAAGAATCATTTATTGATGATATGTATATGGTTTATATACAATTTTGTAGAATTTTTATTGCTTATATTAAAACAAAGAATAATTATGTGCCTATTGTTTAGGTAAAGTTAGTATGGTTTTTTTACAACAAAGATAGAAAAATAAAATAAAATAGACAAATAAATGAAAATAAATACATAATAGAAAGTAGGATAAAAAAATGGTACAAAAATCTAGCATATTCTAAAAACAAAATCGTTCATTTCGTTTAATTAAAGATTCCTGATACCTGAAAATTCCTTGTTAGGGAATATTCGATGTGAAAAAAAAAAAAAAGTTACAGCACCCAGTATTCCCACGTTGTCCCCAACCGTAGTACTGACTGGGCCATCAGTGGCTTAACTTCGGAGATCGGACGGGTTCCGGTGCTTTTCACTGTGTATGGCCGTAACTGAAAGAGAATTTAATATTTATTTAAATTATAAATTTTTGAATTCGAGTACGCAGAAGAATTCCAATCTGTTGTTCTTTAAATTAGTTGACCTGCTGCGGAAATAAAATTGTCGTGTCCAAATAACTCATCGGTGAGCGGAACTGTTATTTATATATAAGAGTTAATCAATTTTCCAAGTTTTTCCATTTTTTTATGTCGCGTAAACAAAAAATCATTATCAACCAACCGTATTTTTATCCAAGTTGTTTCGAATATATTAAAGAGTCCCTTATTACTTTTCTTTTGCTTTGAATGTCGTATCAAAAGTTGAAGTGAATAATAAAAATCATCTTTAACTAATGAAGGAAATTCATATTATCAACTTTATTGCAATATAATGTACTTTACTTTATCTTACTAAAAAGAAGTATAATTGAAAAAATGATGTTAATATATTCTTTTTTGAAACTATATTTCGAATCTTATTAAATGGATATTTATTGTATGTTTATTTACGCATTTAAGACTCACGAAAATTTTTTGAATATTAAAATTTTTTTCTACAATTTATTATTATTATTATATCGAGAAATTTATTTAATAAAATTCTAAAAACTTCTTTTTTTTTTCTAATATAAAACGTTCAGATACTTTGAATCTTAATTTTATTTTTTTTTAAAAAAAAAATTATTTTATTCACGCTAAAGTAAAAACTATATATATAATATATACTAAAATCATCTTTACTTTCGAAACATATTTTACGTATCATTAAAGTACTGAATGCCAATACAAACCAAGCGACTGTGGCGCATATGACATTAACAAATACGAAATGCCTTATTGCCTTTGTCAGTTTTAGTGTGAAAAGCAATTTGAGCTTGATGTATGCATGGAAAACCGGAGGATACATATATAAAGTGTTTGTGTTTACTAGTGCGCATTGTTGCAGTGAGACAACCAAGTACTTTAAAGACAAAACCGTTCAACGCAAAAAAAAAGAATCAGAGTAGAGGAACAATTAAGAAACGATGGCATGTATAACATCAGATGCCAAAAAATAAAGTGATAACTAGATAAACATCTGGATTCATGTGTTAGTTCAAGGGATTACCATTTTATTAATAATATGTAATATTTTATGTACTAATACTTTAAAATAAATTTAAATATAATAATATTTTGTCTAAAGTATATAATGTACCGATTCTTTGTCTAAAGTGTAAAAATCTAAAACGTAACAATACTTTGTCTAAAATAAAATCTAGAATATAACAATATAACAAATGTAATGTAAATAAACAACACAACGAAAAATGAATGAATAATATGATTGTTCACTTATACTACATCGCCGATCAATTTTGGAAAGTGAATTGGGGAGTAATTGTCTTCATCATGATTAATCATATCTTAGGAATGATCTTGATTATAATTAATCGCATCTTCAGGATTTTCTGAGGAATGGTCACATTTCTTCTCTGTACTAACAAACCGAAGAGGACTACGTTTAATTACATCTTGATCATTGTCTTCGATAATTTCTTGAACATGATTAAGCTCAACTTCAGGAAATTCCATGGAATCTTCACGTTTCCTTTCTTTACTAACAAACCGAAGAGGACTACGTTTTGTTACATCTTGATCATTGTCTTCGATAATTTCTTGATCATAATTAAGCTCAACTTCAGGAAATTCCATGGAATCTTCACGTTTCCTTTCTTTACTAACAAACCGAAGAGGACTACGTTTTGTTACATCTTGATCATTGTCTTCGATAATTTCTTGATCATGATTAAGCACATCTTCGGGAAATTCCATGGAATCTTTACGTTTCCTTTCTTTACTAACAAACCGAAGAGGACTACGTTTTGTTACATCTTGATCATTGTCTTCGATAATTTCTTGATCATGATTAAGCTCAACTTCAGGAAATTCCATGGAATCTTCACGTTTCCTTTCTTTACTAACAAACCGAAGAGGACTACGTTTTGTTACATCTTGATCATTGTCTTCGATAATTTCTTGATCATAATTAAACTCAACTTCAGGAAATTCCATGGAATCTTCACGTTTCCTTTCTTTACTAACAAACCGAAGAGGACTACGTTTTGTTACATCTTGATCATTGTCTTCGATAATTTCTTGATCATGATTAAGCACATCTTCGGGAAATTCCATGGAATCTTCACGTTTCCTTTCTTTACTAACAAACCGAAGAGGACTACGTTTGGTTACATCTTGATCATTGTCTTCGATAATTTCTTGATCATAATTAAGCTCAACTTCAGGAAATTCCATGGAATCTTCACGTTTCCTTTCTTTACTAACAAACCGAAGAGGACTACGTTTGGTTACATCTTGATCATTGTCTTCGATAATTTCTTGATCATGATTAAGCACATCTTCGGGAAATTCCATGGAATCTTCACGTTTCCTTTCTTTACTAACAAACCGAAGAGGACTACGTTTGGTTACATCTTGATCATTGTCTTCGATAATTTCTTGATCATAATTAAGCTCAACTTCAGGAAATTCCATGGAATCTTCACGTTTCCTTTCTTTACTAACAAACCGAAGAGGACTACGTTTTGTTACATCTTGATCATTGTCTTCGATAATTTCTTGATCATAATTAAGCACATCTTCAGGAAATTCCATGGAATCTTCACGTTTCCTTTCTTTACTAACAAACCGAAGAGGACTATGTTTGATTACATCATGATTAACAGGAAATTCTGAGGAATCTTCACGTTTCCTTTCTTTACTAACAAACCGAAGAGGACTTCTTTTTATAAAATTGAGTTTTCCGTGACACCGATTAAAAAGTTCTGAGGGATCATGGCGGTTCTGCTCATGATCATAATAAACAAGATTATTGTTATTTTCAAATAACGGTAAACTTTCAGTTGCTTTAGTAGTAAGAAGGAGAGTAATAATTAGGAATGCTTTCATATTCGCAAACAAAATAAAAAGAATAAAAAAAAAATTGGTTTAAAAAAAAGATTAATTTAGATAAATATATAATATTTAATTGGAGTAATTTAGATTTCAAGTTTAGGTTTTTTATCAATGTTTAAATGTAAATGTATGTTTTGAATTGAATATGGAATGTTGAAATCAAAAAAGTTCAAAGTGAGGTTTTTATAAGAAATTTCGGCTCCAACAAATACTAAGGAAATGATTCAACTACATAATTTTAAAATAATGACGAATGGAGAATGAAAAAAAAATTCTTTTTTTTTTCAATCATTATTTAAATCGGACGGTAGCCATTGCTTTAGTGAAATTCAAAAAATATTATGCTTATGTATATATTAATTATAAATAATAAAGTAATAAAGTTCAATCATAAAATTGACCAATTGGCCAGCTTTACTTATCCATGTTTTATGTTATATCTAACCAGGGGAAAAAATATCAAACTTTCATCATGTCTTTATTTAAAAGAATTTACTTTTCATTGAATTTAATATATTTCCTATCTCGACAACAATCGAATTTCGCAGAGTGTATTACACATAACCATTTAACCGGTATATGGTATAAATTTTATTAACCTCAGGGACAAAGAAAACAAATTTTTGGTTTCTGGGTATCGAGTTATGATCGGTCATAATTAGTTTGATAAATCGATAAATCGGTTATATTTATTAATTCATTAATGTTACAAATTTCATTATGTTTCGTATTTAATTTTTCTCGACAATTCAATGGACATAAATAAAATAACAAAACAACATCTCAAAAATCTATCTTTAGTAATAACTGAAGTACTTTAACGCGCAATTTTAATAACTTATTCTCCGTTAATTTGGATACCCTCCAACAATTTGAATGCCTTTCATCAGTAAACCCGGAAAAGTAGTTAGTCTATCATCAATAAACTATATGCTTTCGTGCGATTCCAATTCACCATTCGACTAATATGTAGGTCTTTACTGAGGTTCTTTCAATTCTACGACTAAGGTAAAAATTAATCACAAGGAAATGGAGATGCGTCATAATAATGCCATATTCATAGTAAGAAAAAAATATGGAAATAATGAGAGTTCATATTAAATTTGAATTTAGTACGAAACAACGAATGAACAAAACATAAAACTTGCATATACCTGTATTATCTAATATTAGAACAAAGAATAATAACATCCTTTATAATTCGATCATCATAACGCGTCGCAGTAATTTAATATAATTACTATAAACAAAGAAAATCTTTATCAGTTTACCATTTAAGGGAACGTTACTTAGATCTGATCGTGGAAGTTATGCAAACAAGGAAAAAAATTTAATGTTTGTTATTAAATTTTAAGATAAGGTGTATAAGTAAACAAAGACGTAATTACGTCTAACGACGCAGTAATTTTTTTTTTGTGTAATTTCAATTTCTTGAAGTTCGTTTTTCTTACAAATAAATTTTATTATAAGATAAATTTAAACCTTGTTTTGTTAAAAAAAAAACATCTATTTAGTAGTTGAATGGTGATTTCATCTTTCTTTTTTAAGATAAATTCTATTGAAAAAGAACCATATGC
The DNA here is from genome assembly GCF_026210795.1 of Rhizophagus irregularis. Classification (NCBI taxonomy): domain Eukaryota; kingdom Fungi; phylum Glomeromycota; class Glomeromycetes; order Glomerales; family Glomeraceae; genus Rhizophagus; species Rhizophagus irregularis. Next base: position 2,077,850 of record NC_089433.1, read on the forward strand.
ACTTGTAACAACTAAATTATTTATTAAATTATGTATCATAAAAATTAAAAAATTAATATAAAAAAATTTTTACTAAAGAAATATATAAAAATACTATTGAATCATGTCCTTACCTTAAAAATTTTGTACAAATTTTGTTTATTACTTACTTAAAACATATATTGCATATACATATATATAGTAATAGAAGAACAATTCTGCAGATTAATAAAAAATTTATAGTTATTATAATAATTCTTATGATTAAAAGTCCACTATTAATATTAAATTAGAATAAAATGAATATAAATCAATTAATATAGAATATCTTTTTAATTTCATTTATAGATAACTCCTAAATTAATTTTTTGAAAAAATGTAATTTTAGCAAGAATTTCAGATTTAAAATATTTTTATATAAAAAACTTAAAATAACTATATAATTTAATATATTTCAGGTTAAAGAATTCAAATAATTTTGGATATAATTTTGACTATTAAACTATTTAATAGCAGACTGTAGAATACATAATCTTTAAGTATTTTTTTAAAGATAAATATCCTAAAATTATTAAAATACATTTACTATAAAAGATATTTTCAGATTTCAGATTTTGGCAAAATATAAAATCAATTTCAAAACTATTATAGTATGATATTAAATATTATTAATTTTAGTATTGAAATAAAAAGTAGAATATATAGTATATAATATACTATACAAATATATTTTACTATTCTTATTTCTATTACTAAACATATATTATTAATAGTTTCTAAACTGTTGCTAGTATTTTTTTTTTTACAGTAACATATTTTACTTATTGTTATAGGTAAAATTACAGGCAAAATTTCATAGTAAATATAATTTTAAAAATTATAAAATAAGTAATTTTATTACAAGTAAAGTATATTAAAATTTAAATTAATATTAAAATTTAAATTAATATCTTTTATAATCTAAATAAAAAATACTGTAAAATTTAATTAAATTATAAAAAAAAAATATGTATAATAATAGTTACTATAAAACTTAACTATAAAAATCATACAAAATGGCAAAACTATAATAAATCTATAAAAAAATTGCCAAAACTGAGATTTAGATATTTTATCAAATTTAAAAACCAGTTTAACCTGCAATCTTAATTACAGACTTATAGGTAATGCAAATTTAATAAAGTATTCTTTTAAAGAACAATATTTATTTACTATATACTTAACTTTATTAATACAAGTTTAACAGATACCAATTTGCATTAGCTGTTTCTTACATAATTTTTTTTAGATATATATAATATATATATAAATTTTATTTGGATCACGTGATAGTCGTGATATCACTATTTGATATTTACTGGTTGATCATCAGTTCATCATACTGTATGTAAGATTTTATGGTAAATTAACTATGAATTGTAATCATCAGTCATCATGATTTTTTTTTTGTAAAAATCTTAGGTTTTGTTGAACGATTGGTTATTTAATGTGTTACTATACGTTCGTGCTACAAGATAATTATTTTAACTTCATGTTATTGTTCGATCAAATGTTCAAGGGGTAACTTTTTTTAAACGTAATATTATTCTCTGCATTATATCCTTTTATATATAAAAATACACGTGCCAAGATTAAAATTTCATAATTTGTCAAGTCATCTGCATTAGATTTCGTATCGTGACGATTTATCATCATTACACCGATCATTTATGACCATTAAATACAGGTCTTTTATTTCTAATAATTAGTATGTAAGCTTATGCATTTTGTAAATGACGTAATGTACGTAATTGTTAGTAGATATTACAGGTAATCTTTTCTTTTCTTTTGTTCCCTTCTTGCATTTTTATTTTTACAAATATTTAATTTATCAAGCCAACTAACTAACTTAAAAAGGTAAGTATTGAATAAGGGATTAGTATAAAAAAGTTTATTTTCTAATTAATCTCAGATATACATATACCGTATGGTGGTTTCTTTATTCTAGTTTATTAATTCTAAAAATAACCCATCATAAAAACTCAAATACACATTCTTATTGGTTGATGGTTGATATTATTAATAATAAAAAAGTAAACTTTTCGTAAGAGAGTTTCTTGTTCCCATAAGAACTCTTTTATGGTTGGTTAATAATCGTCATGTGGAAGTCATGAGTTACAAAGTAACACAAATTTGTTCGACATGTATTTTTTTAAATAACTAAATTTTTTTATTTTTTAAATACTAAAAATAAAAACTATTTTTCATTCTTTCAATTTTAGAGAGTTAATTTCGAAACCGAGGGATAAAAATTTCTTTGTAAAAATTTATTACAAAAGAATTTGTCATTCGCGATTCACAAATCTGCGCAAGAATAAAATAATATGTACGCACATTTGTAATTCTACATGACTACAATATAATAACAAATTAGATTAACGGATTTGGATATTTAAATATGTAAGTACATGACCTATTTATGCACTCTAAACCTTGAAAAAAAATAACTAATTATTTAAATTTTCACCTCTCTTTTCTTTCTTTCTTTCTTTTTAAAAGAAAAAAAAAATAATAATTATTATTATAAAATAATAATTATAATTTTAAAAAAAAAATTAACTCCCACTCACAGTATGTCATCATCATCAAATAGTAGTCTATTACTATCAACAGTCTTTACGGTAGGATTTATTGTTGGTGGAGTTGTTGTACGCTTTGTTGGCGTAAATGATAATAAAGGGTCTCAACAACAGATTTTAATTAATGATATTGAAGAAAAAGAAATAGACGATGATGATATTACTGTAGTAGGTTGTAACTATTGTTACAAAAAGCATCTTTCCAAATCATCATTTTCTTCTTCTTCGTCAACCTCATCCATATATTCATCTTACTATTCTTTATCAAATCCTTCTTTATCGGACTTCCTCACACCACCGGATTCACCAAATCCTTTTACATCAACTTACAATTTAATAACGAAATTAAATCAACTTCGTACATACCAAAAAAACTTGTATAAAAAACAGCAAGCATTCTATTCCGATACGATATCATTTAATCATCAATATAATTGTTTAATAACTGAGATAAATGTTTTTAAAGATTATTCTCTTTTACAAATTTCTAAATCAAAAGAAAGATTGGATTTTTTACAACAAAAAATCAAATCTATACAATTTTCCTTTTTAAAAGGTATATCTACATTAGAAAATATTGATATATCAGGAATTAATAATAATAAGAAATTTCAATTGGTTGAAATTAAATGGTTGGAAAATTTTAATGAAATATATGAAGAAAAATTAGATAATTATACAAAGAATTTGGATGAAATGAAAAGGAGATTTAATGAATATGAACAAATAACATTAAGAGAGGTTGAAGATTTAAAATATAAGATTGATGAATTAAAATGTGAGATTGGATTTTGTGGTGATGAAGAGACAATTAAAGAAATAAGACAAGAATTAAAATTTGGAGAATTAACCAATCTTTTATATGAAAATGGTTTTATTGAAACATAAAAATTTAATTTATATAATTTGAACTTTATAAATAAATTTAGACTATAAATAATTTGGACTATTGATAATTTGGACTATAAATAATTTGGACTATAAAAAAAATTTATTCATTAGATAATTATAATAACTGTTTATAGAGTTAAATATATACAACTTATCCTTGGACTGGAATCACTTTTTTAGAATAATGCTAGAGTTTTTGAGTATAGACATATAGTAGGAATTTGTCATATAATAATATCAAACATTAATATAAGTAAAATTTGAAATTGCGGGAAAGTAAAATTTAATACTGCGGTCTGTTCGTCTGTGCGGTATTATCTAATATATTTGAAAAAAAAAAAAAATTTTTCTCTTCTTGATTGGTTACGTCTGTTTATAATTTGACTTGTACTTTCAGGCTTTTAATCCTGTTTAAATCATTAGACATGATATAGAAATTTTGTATGAATTCAATCACAATATGCAATACACACGTTTTTTCGAAGATCGGCTGAAAAAAAAAAATAATAATTCTCATTTTCTCAAAGTATTATTGATAGCGTTGTATGACAATTTCACAATTCGAGAACGATGGATGGCTAAGAATGATTTATCACATGATCAAATCTATTAAAACAATGACTTCATTATTTGAAAAAGGCCATAAAAAGATTTGAATTAAAATTTTCTATATCAGCCGTATCATTATTATAAAAAAGTTCAAACCTTATTATTTTAGTCTCTCATTAAATTTATTTTTATATTATAAAACTTTTACCTCGCCCCTCTCTCTTTTTTTTCCTAAATATATATAACGGAAATGAATTTTATTCGAGAAATATACCTGAATTAGGCATCGAAGGATAAATCCTCGGTTATGTGTTGAACTTGAAAAGGAAATAAGCCACAAGTAATATAAGACGGTCACGTCGTAACTACTCAAACCATTAACAACGATCTACACTTTGGAACACCAATAAAACTTGTTTGAACTTCTGTGATGAACCTTAAATTTTTACATATAAAAGATAATTAAAAAAAAAATCATCAAACATTACTTTGTAAACCAAATTTTTTTTTTTAACGGTTTACTTATTATATTAAAGAAGTCTAAAGACTGCTAACTTTTTTTTTAAAAAAATATATATATATATTTTTAATAATAATATTTTTTTTACTATTAAAAGTTTAAATATTACACACTTTTTATAGCATTTACTTTTTTCTTACACAATGGACACGAACGTTTTTACGTCCGCAGTTATTGAAGCTGATGGCACATATATGGTTGAGTTTGCAAATAATTTACTAAAAACGCCAAATTTTTGGTTACTTTTAGTGGGAGCATTTATTGTTTGGGCTATGACGCGATATATACCTGAACTAGTAAATGGTAAATACAAAAAAGGGTAAGTTACTGAAGGTTTTTAAATCGTGGGTACATTTAAGCTTAAAAATTATCCCTTAGAAAAAAGTTTTTTAAAAAATATTATCAATTTATCAGATCTCACATTCATACATCATCAATACATCGATATCGTCACCGTAAAATAAAAAGATCTTCGTCAAGAACAAGATACTTTGAAGATAAGCAAAGAGAAGAAGGTAGTTCACAAAATAAAACAACTAAATCAATATCACACAGTTCATCATTACAAAGCATTAAAAGTCCATTACAGTCAAAAAGTGCGTACGCAAATTCTACACCAGATTTCGTTCCACTTTCTGCATCGATTCAATCTGCTCCTCCTTCTCCCCCACATTTCAAAACTCCATCAAGAATTGTCCCCACAAATTATGGAAGTGAAATTAAACTAAAATTAATGTCCAGTGAAGACAAGGCTTTACGCTTATCAAGTAAGCAACATTTTTGTAATTCATTTGAAAATTAGTTCATTAAAAATTGTGAATCGAATTAACCATTTTTTTATTTTTTTATTTTCTTTTTTTAGATATGAAGGAACAACACATGAAATTTAGACCAACAATAAGTTCAAGACTTAATCCTATTCGTCGATGCGAGCTTGGTCAGCGAAGTTCGGTTGGTGTACTCTCATCTCGTTATCTCGCAGATGTAAAAATGGATATTGGATATAATGAAGATGTATGATTGAACAATTGGTGTATTTGATAAAATATATTGTAATTAATCACATCATATATTGAAAGTTTCATTTTGTTTATTTTTTGATAAACAGCAAAGGAAGAATATTATATGGGCTGCAGGAAATCGTAATGAACATTATTCTCAAGCATAAAGAATTTAAATCATGAAATGTTTGAAAATTATTGAGTTAAAGAAAATGGTATTTCTTGGGATTTTATTAGTTAAAGTATAATCATTAAAATTGTTAATATTATGAATATTAACTGATTTTACCCTACTTTTTTTTTTTTTGTGCATAAATTATTCTTGCCATCAGTTCTTCACGATAATTTTTTTTTTTAAAAAAAATATATATATATACACATATATATTTACTTGAAAAATGAATACTCAGCTAATTATTAATTATAATTAATTATATTGATTTCTTGAAGATTGGATCTATTGATCAATTTGATTGAAGAGAATTGAAGTAAGTTGATGTGGATAATGGGTTTATTCACCAAAAAAATTCTTTTTTGCTTCATTGATGCAAATAGATATAGTTTCAATAACCGAGAATATGAAAAAAATCCGTCTATTCTCATGAAGTCATAATCTGGAGATCAATAAGTTATAGTGAGCATCCATCCATTTACGTTAAGAAACAACATATATATGTATATAATAAATATATATATAAAATAAAAGTAGAGAAGAAAATTTTTCTTGCATATTTTTCATAGATAGCATTGATCATGTATAAATACAACATTAAGTCATTTAGGCGTATTCGATTAGATTGAGTGATTGAGTGACTAAAGATGAAATAATTGTATTGACGAGATATCTTATTTTTATTTTAGTTTGGGATATTAACTCTAAAGTTGTTAAAGTTGTTTTATCCTCAAATACAATATATTAAACTTAGCGTTAAATTTAATATAATATAATATATTATGATAAAACTAACAGTTTTAATCGACTAAATTTGGTTTAAGTATGATAAGTGAATTAACTAAATTAAGTATAATATTTCGGAGTTGTCGCAGGGGTATCAAAAAGTGGTGAAACAGCTTAATGCCACCTTACACTACGTAGTATTACTCCCCAAAAAAATGATTATAATAATTAGAATGTTCTTATGTTGTGTTATATTAGGGGTATAAAATATAAACTTAGTCGCTTAACTAGAATGAAGGATTAGAATTAAATGAATCACCTTTTCAAATCACATGTAATACGTTGCCTTATTGTTTAGCCACATCATTGTCCAGGGCTTTATCCTTTTGACAAAGTATTTTGGGAATTTCAAAATAACAATCATGTGCTCCAAAACATTACAAAATTGGTTAATTCAATGAATGGGGAGTTAAAATTTCGTAGACGTACTAATTTAGGTTAAAAGAAAATATTTATGAGCAACAAGAGGATGTTATTCTTGTTTTTCTATAGTTCATTATTTGTCAAATTATGTAGTAATTTTCATTTTCATAGAAAAATTTTTTTCTATTTGGATTTCTTACCATAACTGATCCATGCTAAGTGCTAATCATAATTGGATTTTGATGTGAAACCATATAAATACCTTTTCAAAAAAAAAAAAAAAAAAAATATATATATATAATTTTTTTTTCCATGATTAGTCACCACTCTTTCTTTATTTCTTAGATATTTAATAACCAAACCATTAAATTTTCGTAAAGAGTTCAAATGTATATTAACATAATTGTTATTTTTTCAATGACTTTTATTATTTATAGGATCGTAAAGTAATAAGAACACAAGTATTTGAAATGAGCGAAAATTCTAAGTCCATTAAAATTATAAAAGAACAAAAGAACATGAGATAAACTTGTAAATGGATAGAAGTTAAATTGAAATGTAGTACTGCGCATTTTCTCAAAAAAAAACCTTCGATAAAACGTAAGAATTTCACGTGCATCTTAATCCGTCTATTATTTTACTATAATCGTTTAAATTTATAGGAAGACGATCGCATTCGAGTAGTCTCTTTGCTCAAGTCTTGGAATTTTTATTGAAGAAGCAATGCAGAACCATACAGCAAACAATATTGAATATTTAAAAATTTTAATTCATCCGCTTGTTAATATATGCGAAATAATGTCATAACACATTTTCATTTTTCACATTTTTTATCACTTCAATAATGGTAATTAGTTTTTTTATTGTTCCCGAAACCGTTTATCTTTAATAATTTTTTTCCTTTCCTTTTTAGTTAACAAATTCCCCTGATGAAAAAGAAAGACTCATTATACAAATATGACAAAATGAGTTCAACACATTAATTCCTCGAAAAAAATGTCTGGGCGTAAGGTGAAAGTCAAAGTTAAGGTTTGGAATTGTTGCAGGGGCACCAAAAAAGTGGTGAAACAGTTCTGCTACCTTACACTACTTAATCTTAACCCTCCCCTGCTTCCCCCAAATATATATATATATGTCGTGTTATATTGGTGTATAAACTTACTCCCTTTCAAAATCACATGTATTACGTTGCTTGTTTACAATAGCTTTCAAAAAACATATAACAATCATCATATTCAAGCATTGTCACTGCTTTTTTTTTTTTTGAGGGATTAAAATTGAAATTGAAAACTTTAATAAAATTACGTAATTTTCAAACATTTTAACATTTTTTACAATGTTTTTGGGAAATCCAATTGCAAACATTCCAAAAATGGTTAATTCTATGGGCCGGAGCTATAAATCCGCTGTTAGTTATACTAGTTAAGTTAAAAGAAATATTATATATATTTATTAGCCACCAATTGAAAGGATACTTGCTTCAGTCCATTATTACGCAGTAACCTCTATTTTCCATACAGAAACTTTGGAATAGTCGTATAGAATAAATTTGAATGTAACAAAGGAATGGGACGAAAAAAAAATTTTCTATTTTGGATCAAAGTTTTTTCTTGACACAAAGTTATCAACTGATCCAATGATCTCACACATAAAAACTCTAACCATAATTGGATATCTTTCAAAGGAAAGTTAATATAAATAGTCTGCTGAATTTTTTTTTTTTTTCAAAAAATAAAATTTTTCAGAGACCAGTCACCCAGTAACACCCACCTTTTCCCTTTTTTTTTTTTTTGCGGTTAAAAAATTAACCAATTTTATTCCTTATATATTTAATACCAATTCATTAAATATTATAAATTCACTTTTATATTTTATAAATTTTTTCTTTTTTTTTGTGTACTAAAGAATTGAATAGTTCCACCTCATATAAAAAACTTTACTGTAATTAGATCATAAAGTTATAAGCGCGCAAAACGTTTAGTCATAGAGCGTTTAGAAAATGAGTGATAACCTTACGATTATTAAAGGTCCTTGGAATAATCTTGTAAGTGAAGTGGAAGTTTAATACTATACATTTATCAAAATCTTACAATAAAACGTAAGAATTTCACGTGCATTTAAGCCGTTAGTTAATATTTGTTACCTTAACTTATTTTCTTTTTGGCATTTTGGTTTATAGGAAGACGAAAAAATTCGTAGGGAGGTAGAACGATATAAAACTCATTATCCAAACCAACAAATATCTTGGAAATTTATTGAAGAAGCAATCCAAAATCGTACTGCAAAGCAATGCCGAGAAAGGTAATTTTAATTTAATCCGTTTGTTGATATATGCGAAATAATGTCATGGCGCATTTTTTTACCCATACTTTTTTCTCACGTTTTTAGATGGACAAATCACTTAAATAACGGTAATTAGTTTTTGACATATTACTACTTAAAATCGTTCTGTAATTAATATTATATTTCTTTTTCCCTTATCCTTATTAGTTAACAAGGCACCGTTAACCGTAGAAGAAGAGAGACTTATTTTACAATTGAGAGAAGATGATCCCAACATAAGTTACGTTCAAATATCCGAAAAGTTACCGGGACGTACACCTTTAATTATCAAAAATTTCATTTATAGAGAAAGAATTAAGGCAAAGAAATCTATCATAAGGATCCGTCAACTTATGTCCATTAATTATATTAATCACTAATGTAAAGTAAAATGGGTTTCGTGGGTTTCAAGATTTTTGGATATTTTTTTTTTTCAAATCAATGAACAATTTATGAACAATCTCTCTTCATGAACAATTAAAAAAGAATTTAGAACTTGCGTCTTATTGTATTATACTTTTTATTTACCTACCATATTTAATGTATATTTATAGGAGAAACATTATCATTATTCATTTCTTTACTTTTTCTTTCTGTATATTAGACTTCTTGTAAAATTATTTTTTATTATCAACGATTTCATTTTCTTTGTACATCTTTCATATTAATTCATCATTTAAATTTCCATTTTATTTCTTTTGTAATTTTTTCATTTTTCAAATAACGAAAATGATGATAACTTTAAATGGAAGCGATGATGTATTTATTTTGATCACAGGTACATAAGAATTAATATAGAAAAAGATAGTCAATGCATTCTTTTAGATATACAAACATAACAAAAAAAAAAATAAATAAATTGGATTCTATTAGATTCATTAGAATATTTATTTGAGTCACTTAATTCTAATTTATTTTTGATGAAAATAGTTTTGATTTCCTGTACATGAACAATTTACAAAGGTAACTAATTGCTTCAGGCCTACTTCTAAGTTATAATATATTTGGAATATTACAGAACATTATTAGTTCATATCGTTAACAGACACGATCATTGTCGATTTCATCACATCGTGATAACTCTTGACCTTTTCTGGTACATTCTCTTGCATAAATTTTTATTTGTTGAAGTAATTATGTAAATTACTTTAGTAATTAAGTCGATATATAGATTTAAAATTAGGTTTAAATTTTATTCCTTAATTTCATTTAAATTTTCTTTTATTTTTTTTATTTTTATTTTTTTTTCTCAATGTCATAAAAATGCCCAATTCTTTTCTTCAAAAGAAAATTTATTCTGATGCACTTCTGCTTAAAGTCCTAAATAATTGGATTTTTGCATTTCTAAAATTAATATTATAAAATTTGGCCGAAAATTAGTAACGTGATACCTTAATTTGATGTGAACAAGATAAGGAGGTTGTATTACTATTTATTTTCTGAAACTTAGAAATCAGGTCATACTATTTATATTCTTAGAAGTTTAGAAGAATTTATAAATACAAATAAAGACACTTTATCCTTACTATTTATATTCCTAGAAAATAAATAGGATGACAACGTAAAAAGAAATTCATGTTTTTTTTATGAGGAACCGAAGCCCAATTATATCTTTGTTTATTGGGTCCTTCCAAGAAAGTTAAAGAGATGATGTTTCTACTTATCTGAAAACCTTATATTCTGACTTAAATGGGAATTTTCACAGAACGATGGCGTAATCAATAAGGATCACGCCCTCGCTATTTCCACGGAGATTACCGACTTATGACTTAAATATTTGATTTAAAATATTCCAAATTTATCCAAGATGTCTTACTCTGAACTTACTGTTTTTGAAATTATATAAACAATTCAATTTATTGGTTGAGTAGAAATAGTAAATAATTAGGACAATACTTTAGCATTACAGTTTATGTGAAGCCGGACAGCCAAATAATTTAGCATTACAGTTATATACATTCTATACTTAATAAATATGTATACTTGACAATCATGTGATTTTGTTCAATTTTCTGAGCCGATTCTATATCATGTGATCCGGAATTCAGTGTATAAAGTACTAATAAAATGCAGTTTTTGAAAATTTTTTATTACAAACAAGATAAAACATAAGAAAAACTGGATTTTAGCAATAAAATCGCAACTACCATTTCATAAAAGTCATATATTGATAAAAATTTTTTTTTTACATTTGATTCATATTATAATAATTTAGGCTGGCATTATCACAATGTATGGATTCAGCCCAAATTATCATAAGTTCTGGCCAACATATTTTGTTTCAAATTTGGGCTGATCATATAAAAATCATGCAATTTCAAATGCTTATGTAGATCTTTTAAAAATCTTTTGATAGAGCTTACTTCAAAGAATAAAGTTACCAGTTTATTTTTTCTAAATTATATTTTTTTTTAAGAAGTTGAAAGATTTTTAAGTGTTACATTTTTATTGTCGATTATAGACTTCTGGCACCATACATTATAAATTAATGGATAAAGATTTCCATATTTGAAGTTTCCGTTAATATGCCATTGATTTTTCGGTCATTATTTTTAGTATTCTCATCATTCTCTCATAGTTCTCATCATTATCATCATCCTCATCTCCCATTACAATGCTTGCCAATTCAAAGAATGACACAACTATTATTCTATCATTATCAACAATCTGACTGTAGGTTTGATCGCTAAAGGATAAAATAGAGGTTTGAACTAACAATTCATTCTTTTGACCTTTACCCTCAATAGCATGAACAATTTCAGCATCAATGGTGATTACATAAGATAACCAAATGATTACTATGCATTTTAAAGTTATATCTGATACTTCGTTTAAAAAACCATATGCATTCACAAGAACCAAATATTATAGATAAAATATTTTATTAATCGTAAAAAATTCCAATACATAACAGCTGTGAATAATGATCTCTTGCTTCTATACTTAAAGACAATTTGGAAACATTTTTATTGGCATTTTTAATATAAAGATGAAACGTGCGGTCACATATATATCAGCTAAAAATTCCACGACAGATCTCCAACTATGTAAAGGGGCCATTCTAGTTACAATGAGATTACAAATAAGCGTTTCACTTTCAGGAATATACATGAAAGTAACTTGTGTAGAAATTAGTAGGTATGGAGTCTATAAAAATAAATTATTGATATCGACATTCAGTTATTATTATTTAAAAAGAGAGAGGAAGAAAATATTATATTTTAACAGAAAATTTACCAAAAATGCGGCTCTAGATATAAATAATAAAATGCATATCCATTTATCCCATTCTCTCCTGCTCATATCTATTTGCCTTACCTGCCATAATAAAAAAGCCATTAATAATAATCTTGGTATGTTTAATATTTCCGATAAAACAAAATGTAATAAAGGATAGTGTATTGAAAGCGTGTAGGCAATTTTGGAGTAATATACAAGCCAATAATTCCAAAAGTACGCAGGATTTGACCAAAATTGAAAAAATTTTAAGAATACTTGAACATGTTACGTATTTTATATGAAATTATAGAAACATCATGTTTGTGAATGGATATCTGTTAAAAGGATAAAAGTAGTAAAATCATTGATTAACATTTAACACTAGAGGGTTCGCCCACTTTGAACTCAAATTTTTCGTTGATTGGAACTTCTCCGCTTAGTTTTAAGAAAGATTAATCATTTAAATTAATATCTTACCATCACTACTGCTCCAAACCAAAAACCAGCATATGCTTGAATCTGAATAAAATTCATTTCGATTTTTAAACTTTGAGTGCTTTGAATAAAAAAAATAATTATGAGAGAAGTTGGAACGTGTCTTTTTAATTCTAAAATTTTATCCGTTCCACATTAGATAAAATAGGCTTAAATTAACCGCAAAACGAGTATATTAGTATATTTATTATGTCTTTCCCATGTAAGAATTATTGATGTGCAATCCATATACTTGGCCAAGATCAAGATTTATATGCATTGTAAATCTATTTTTATTTAAAAGTTTTAAATTTATTATCTTTGTATTTGTCTTGATAATCATTATATATATCTAATTATGTTGAACAGATTCTCTAAAAGGAACCAATAAAATGACTCCAGGATAAACCAGTAAAAAGATAAATGAGCTTTTTTATACCGAAAATTAACGTAAACCAGTCAAGATATCAAATTCGGGTTTAACGCACCAGGAATTAAGGTTAACACTGTAATAAACAAGTGCAGTTTTCAGATTTCTGTGTACGTTGCGATTATAATTACAGGACGATTATTACCGGACATATTGATCCTGTAATCTAATAATTTTATTTTGTTAGTAATTTGCATGTTAGCAGAATTCTAAAAACAGCGATGAACTAATTTGTATTTATTCAAAAAAAAAAATTCTAATCTAAATCTGTTTTTCCGATATCAAGTTAGATACATTTAAGGTGGTCGAGAACCGAAATGGTGGGACATGTTTCTATTCTGCATTAACACAATAACACTAATCCATAGATCTAAATAACATTCAAAATAATTTTTAAAAGGAATGTTTTCGAGAAACGTATTCTGAGTTTTTTGTCCATGATGAGTTCATATACAGTATATCAATCACACTTATCCTCTATTAATAAAAATTATTATATTTAATTTTATGTGATTTTGTCATTGTATACAGTATAGTATCTTTTTACCGAAGCATGCTTTCCAAATTTGTGAAGTTTACTATTTTAGTAAAATTAAAAATCAAAATTCAAATTTGAGATTTTGTCAGTAATGATTATACCTCACTTTTCAGAAAATATAATTTTATTAATAAATTATTAGTGAAAAGAATGTTTTTTTGGTATCCTCCAAAAATAGTACCCCCCCCGAGTATTATGCTACCTAATTCTTGAATAATACCCGGGTATAACCTCTAATAATTTATTACTTTTCATATAATTTATATCCAATCAAATATAGTACCCGGAGTACCCACGGGTACTATTCAGTTTAAATATCGAGTTCTTGAATAATACCTTGAGTGCCAGCCAACGGTAATAAGTATACCATCCCCTTTTGCTACGGGTGTCCCCGTATATAGAATTTTAATAATATACATAATTTTTGTTCAATTTATAATATGATGGTATAAATTATTAGTGATCGTAAAATTCTTCAACTCGGTTCACAAAGACCAAGTCTTACATCTGTTCCTAAAAATAATTTATAATTAACCAACGTAATCACTTCACGATACTAATTATTTGAATTTATCATTGTAATTATGCTGCATAATTTAGTATGAGCGCTTCAAGCGATCAATGTTCACTCCCATCCCTATAAAAAATTTTTATCTGAATATTTCCATTATTTCTCCGTGTCTTCTGTAAAAAATTCCGTGAAAATGATACATTCACGGATATCCGTGTTAGCGAGATGAAAATTTCCATGATTTAAGGCTATAAATTCCATTAAAATGATACATTTACGGAAAAAACATGGAAAGATAAAACACGGAACAGATTTTTTACAGGGCATTATATACTGGAATTTATTCGTAATTCGCATTTGCGCTTACCGACCTAGTACCTATGACTTGAATGATTGATTTGACTATAAATTCATTTAACATGTTTACCTGAACTTAGAAATTTCTTTGTAAAATTATATAACAGTTCAAAAATCTTAATAGGACAATATCAGTATGTTAGGAGGGCCTTACTCATACATCTTGCGTAATATATATCAATATGCTATAAAAAATTTATAACAATATTATAAAAGAAAGATTATTATATACGCTAATGTTACTAAATTACAGTAAATAGTAGTGGTGTTAGAAAAGATTGTCATTCTTAGAATGAACAAAAAAATTGTAATAAGAGATGAGAATGGTAAGAATGGAAGAAATAGTTGAACTAGGGATTGGAATCGATTAGACTAATAGAATCGATTAATCGAATCTAAAAATTATATTTTGGCGCAGCAAATATATTCTATAACCACGCCACAATGAAAAATCTCAGAATTAACAAAAAAAATCGAAAAATTCAACAATTGTGATGGCTTTTTGACCAATAATAATTGGATATTGGACAATTAGACAATTTAGAATTTAATCAAACATTATCCAATCAAGTTAATTATGGCTAATGTTTAATTAATTAAAAAAAAAATTTTTTTATTAATTGATAATTTGAAGTTCAGGGGCCTGGATCATCTTTTGGCCAGAATTTAAATATAATTCTATAATGCGGGCCAAAAATGTCTACTGCATATTTATACATTTTGACTTTTTATATAATAATTACTTTAGCGAATAAATTTTCAGGGTTTTTATTCAGTGCAAAAATAAAATCATTTTACTTTTAATCAAAATTTTTCAAATTTTACAATAAAAATTATTTTAGTATTTTAGTTAAAATCCACCTAAAATTTTGTGCCGCCGGGATCATCGAAAGCGTTGCATCACGAAAATGTTTAAAAAAAATGATTTTTTTGTAAAATTACTGAGAAACGATTAATCGATTCTTAAATCGATTCTCGGGTTTCGATTTTCGATTGAATCGATTTCCAATCCCTACTTTGAACACGGTCTTACCATAATAACTACTCCAGAAACAAAAGCAAGCATGCATGCATGATTAAATCTGAATAAAATTTTATTTTTTGAATGCTTTGAATGGAAAAAAAAATTAGGAAAGTTGGAGCATGTCTTTTAAATTTAAAATTTATTTATTAGAAACGAATAAGAGAAAATTAAATGTTTATACCACGTTGATTGCTGATATATGCAAAATAATGTCTCTACTTTTTATCACTTAAATAACGGTAATTAGTTAACATATATAATATAATATTACTTAAATCGTTTTGTGATTAATATTCCTTTTCTTCTCCTTTTAGTTATCAAATCATTAATTATTAAAAATTTCGAAAATTTCGTTTATAGAGAAAGAATTAAGGCAAAGAAATCTACCTTAGGGATCCGTTAACTTATGTCTATTAATTATATTAATCACTAATAATAATATATTAATATAAAGTAAAATGGGTTTCGTGGACTCTACGATTTTTGGATTTTTTTTTCAAATTAACGAACAATTTACGGACAATACATTCTTAGAAGTTTAGAAGGTTATAAGTACAAATAAAGGCAGTTATCCTAAACATTTACATTCCTAGAAAATAAATGGCAACGTAGAAATTATTTTTATGAGGAACAGAAGCCCAATCCTGTTTATAAGAAGGTTATTGAAAACCTTATCTTCATTAATTTGTGATTTAAATAATCAATAAGGATCACGTACTCTCATTTTCCATGAAGATTACCGGCCTATGGCTTCCAAATTTATCCAAAATATCTTACCTGAACTTATGAACCTTTACTTTATTGAAATTATATAAACAATTTATTGGTTAAGTAAAATAGTAAATAATTAGGAAAATACACTGATAAATTGGGTCTTAGCTCATTAATTTTTCGGTCATTATCTTTAGTATTCTCATCCTCATCTCCCATTACAATTCAAAGAATGAAATTCTTTTCATTGACACAACTACTATTCTATCATTATCAAGAATTTGGCTGTGGGTTTGATCGCTAGAGGATAAAATAGAAGTTTGAATGGTTTTCACTGACAATTCATTCTTTTGACCTTTACCCTCAATAGCATGAACAATTTCAGCATCAATGGTGATTACATAATGATGATTACTATGAATTTTGAAGTTATATCTGATACTTCGTTTGAAAACCCATATACAAGCATTTTTATTGGCATTTTTTAATATAAAGATTAAACGTGTGGTTACATATATATCAACTAAAAATTCCACGATAGTTCCTCCAGTTATGAAAGGGACAACCCTAGTAACATCTGAATTACAAATAAACGTTGAATATATGCCCTATAAAAACGAAATGAGTTAAATTTGTTTAATATTTGTGCTCATGTGTAATAAATGTCTAAAAAAGCACCATTTTGTTTAATTTTTGTTTTTTTGTAATAAGACATAAATTGGACAAATTGATGCTTTTTTGGACGTTTTTTACACATGAACACAAATTTAACACATTTCATTTTTATAGGGATGTGACAGTTGCTTGTTAAAAAATTACGTATGGAATCTATAAAAATAAATTATTGATATCGACATTCAGTTATTATTGTTTTAAAAAAGAGAGAGGAAGAAAAATATTATATTTTAACAGAAAATTTACCATAAATGCGGCTCTAATAATAAAATGCATATCCGTTTATCACAGTCTCCCCCGCTCATATCTATTCGCCTTATCCGCCATAATAAGAAAGCTGTTGATGATAATCTTGGTATGCTATTTCCGATATATAAATATATATAAGGATATTGCATTGAAAGAATGTAGGATCTTTTGGAGTCACATACAAGGCAAACAAACATATACAGTAGACATGCGCAAGATTTGACCAAAATCGAAAATAATTTTAAGGATATTTGAAGCATGTATTTTACGTATTTTATATGAAATTATCGAAATGACCATGTTGCGAATGCATACCTATAAAAAGGATAAAAGTAGTAAAATTATTGATTACCAGAGAGTTCGCCTATGATGATTTACACAGATATTATCCGAAAGTAAATTTATTGAATGCAGTCAAGATATACTTCAATTATACTTGCAAGATATTATCTGAAAGTAGCACGTTATTCATTTTAGTTGACCTTCTTTTCCCTGCATTGTTGTAGAAATTAGAAATATAAAAGTACAAACAAAAGTCTAAATTTACAGGATTTTTTTGCATCTTCTTGTAAAGGTAATTGGGCGTTATTAGTTTCTATTTTAGCAAGAACCGTACTTGATAATGATTCAGGAATTGATGTGGATGAAATAGCAATATCAGTATGTGGAAATGATTCAGAAATTGATGTACCAGATGATACCAAGCATCAATATTTGATTGTAATTTGAAAGTATTTTCATCCATTTTTGAAGATATTGGTATATCGGGTGATGTACTTAATTGTGATTTAGAATTGGAGTAGGTAGTGAATAGTGATACCACTTTCTTGAGTTTTTTATTAGGTGGTGTGATATTTTTGCATTTAAGAGGTGTGTGGATTGATACCTTGGATAAAAGCTTCTTGGTTAAAGGGTTTCAGCTTAAAAGGTTTCGCTCATAGACCAAAAATAGGATGCCAAAACCTAAAAAAATGTCATACTAACGTTTTTTATTAAAGTTTCGAAACTTACCTGAGATCCAGAATCAAAATTTGACCAGATTCCTACAAAATAGAAATAAAGAAGTGTTAATACAACATTTTTTTTAAATTAGTTTTTGAAAGATTCCAAAAACTATGATTCCAGCGTTTTGAAATCGGAACCGGCTATCTATAAATAAGAAAAAATGAATTGTCAGTAACAGTTCATTAAAAACCAACCGAATCCTGCGTCCAAAGAGCTGAAAAGTTTCCTAAAAGATAAAAAACACGAGACGTTAGCAATCATTTAACTAATAGAATTAATTCAAAGGAAAAATACCCACTCACCGAATTTCCCACATGTCCGGATACTCCAAAGAATAAAAAAGAAAAAAATGAAATGTTCATTAGTAGCCATCTTGTTAAAATACTTTATTATAAATGCCCAAACTCCAGAGACCTGAAAGAATCACTAAAAAAAGAAAAAAAAATGAACTGTTAGTACCGTTCGTTAACATAAATGAATTATAAAAAACAGGACAATAGCTCACCAGATCTTACGCGTTCAAAGACCCTTCCTGCCATTTAAAAGATTAATGATTACCGTTACTAATTGAGGTCTAATATGGGCCAAATTGTATTAAAGCAAAATAACTAGTGGAAGGTGTTATCAAATAAACACATTATCATTGATAGAGAAGATTACACCTTATTGAAAATATATTGTTAATAAAATATTTTAAATAATCGGGATATAATCGGAACATTTTCAATTTGAATACAAAATCGGAATATCTTTATAAATTTAAATTTTTTTCAGAGTATTTCCTGATACTTTTTATCATATTAAAACTTCTAAATTTTAATTTGAAATATAATCGGAATGTTATCAGTATAATCGGAGTATTTTTAATAAATTCGAGGAAAAGTTGGAGTGTATCTGACAAAAATTTTTTATAGGGTTTGAACTTAAAGTTTCGTTGAACCGCTTAGTTTTAAAAAAGATTAATCATTTAGATTAATATCTTACTATTATAACTGCTCCAATCCAAAAACCAGCATATGCTTGAATCTGAATAAAATTCATTTCGATTTTAGACTTTGAGTGCTTTGAATGAAAAAAAATAATTATGAGAAGTTGGAGCGTGTCCTTTAAATTCTAAAATTTTATTCGTTCCCACATTCCTATAAAAATTTTTTCAGAAAAATGATCACGTGTCTGAGTTTCTTCGGAATAAAAACTAGAAAAATGATCATTTATCGGAATAGCGTCATTAACAGCAAAATGTGTATATTTATTCTGGTATTATAACTAAAATTATTGTGCCGATCCAATTATTGTTTTGAAAAAATTTAGTATTATCCCCAAAAAACAAAATTTAATATGGAAATGTGTACTACAAATTATCATTTTTTATTTAAAAGTTTCCGTTATTTTTAAATTTGTACGCGTAAACAAATGTAACATAGCTGCTATGTGTTCTTTTTCTTGATAATCATTATACTATCTAATTATGTCGAACAGTTTCTCTAAAAGGGAATTAATAAATAATGGATAAACCAATAAAATGATAAATGGACTTTTTTATTACCGTAAAACCAGTCAAGATATCAAATTCAGGTTGTTTAACACCAAATTTAATATTGCCAAAACAAAGTATTAAACCTAATTTGTATTAACTAAAAAAATTCTAATCTATGTCGTAAATGTACTAAGGTTGCGTAAGTTTGCGTTTATGCTTATTTACAGTCTTCCTATTACCACCTAATTAATACAAAATGGATGCTAATATTAACAAGTCTTAATTTTTTAATTTTTGTTTTTTTGGTCACTAAGGTCATAAAAAGAAATACTGTACTGTAACTGCCGGATTCCGATAATAAGCATTGTTAAGTTTGTATGACCTTATTTTTTTTTTAGCAATAATATTTTTCATTCTGTATTATCAAACTGATTTCTAAAAATTATTCTAAAAATAATTTTAAATTTCTTTTCGGAAGTAATGTCTCAAATTGCATTCACAATTATCGAAAATTATTCTTCATTATTTTACAACTTATCTAAATTATTCTTCATTATTTTATATAAATATGTTATATTTACTTGGAGTATTTTTTTCGAAGTTTTATTCAGTCCTTGTTAATTGTCCTCAATTCAATTATTTTTTAAAAAATGGATTATTTTCAGACACAAGCGTATATTGGAGTTATTGTTGGGATAACCGTGATGGTAAGCTATACAATGTTATATATATATATATATACTATGTATCTTATATCGCAGGCAATAGTATTTTCTATTAAGAATAGACACTACACTTTCATTTCGCATTATCGCACATATGCTTTTATCGAAGTTTTATTACTATTTCCTATGGTATAAAGTATAGTCGGTATATATAAATCAAAAATTTACAGCGTATAGAATTTTAATATATACGTAATTTTTTTTTTTCAGATAAATTTACATAATATGATCGTTTCGATATTTTTGTACAAAGCTCGCGAAACAAAAATTTTGAATTTTCTTAAAATAATTTTAAATTTTGCCAACATATTGCGTTTTGGTAGTGTATTTGGCACACATATGACTCCTCATATTGCCACACTAACTCAATGCGTATCTCTTCAATACCTAGCAGCTATCGGTAATGTTAGCATAAGAGTGGCATTAACAGCTTTCTTATTGTGGCAATTAAAACAAGTACATGATGAAAATACAGATAAATGGATTGGTATTATATTATTTGTGATCAGAGCTTGTTTAGCGGTGAGTAGAATTCTTGATTTTTTTTTACCGTAATTAAAAAATTGCTGAAAAAAAATTTTAATTTCTTGTTAAAAGGTCCCTCAACTCGGTTTACAAAGACCAGATCTTCAATCTATTTCCGAGAATAATTTAATAGTTTGTGTCCCTAATGTTATCACTTTACGATATTATTCGATTACTGAGATATTAGTTGAAATTTTCATTGATATATATGTGACCGTCCGTTTAATTCTTATATTAAAAAAGGCTAATAAAAATGTTGCGGGTTTATCCACAAATATAGGACGCCCCAAGCGATCTTTATTCACTGTCGTTATATACTGGAATTTCTTACGATTATTAGTAATTTTTATCTTTCATGCATTTGGCCTTGCAGACCTTTATACTTTGAGCAAAAGCTTCATTCCTATAACACTTGCAGCAAAGTGTTTAATAAATATATTCTTATCTTACGTGATTACCGCTGACGCTGAAATTGTGCGAGTCATTAAGGGCAAACCTAATCAAGAAAATAATAAAAGAAATCAAAAGAAGCCAACAAAAAGTAAAACAAAATCCTTATTAACGATAGATACAAGCGATTCCCCATCTCAATTTCTTTCTAAACTTACACCACATACTCCTAGATCAATGAAACAACATGAGAAAAGATTGTCAATCTCTGAATGGACAAATACGGCTATTGATAATTTTAATGATGAAATAATTGAAGAACCTCGAAGTCAAAACAATTGGGATTTTAATAATGAAAAAATAATTGAAGAACCTTTAAGTCTTAATAACAATAATCATTCAGTAACAATACAACTTAATAACACAACTAATAATGACTAAATATTAATTACTATTAAAAATATAGTTTATATCACGTAGTAAATTTTTCTAGACCTATAATGGCAGTTATTTAATATTGTGTGGATTTCAAAAAATCAAATTTTATATATAAATAATTTTTGAAATTAAAATTGGTTTGGTTGGGTTATAAAAGGGTCCATCTAGGAGCCCTTGACGGGGTCTTAACATATAACTTAGCTTATTATTTTATATTCCTATTGTCCGTCTGTCGATCATTTTTGTCGATTTTATAATAATGTAAATGTGACGAAAAAATAGTTAATTTAACTTTGAATTACAATATTAATTACAATATTAATGTATGGTTATTGGCTAATTTTGAAATGTTTCACAATATATATACACAGTTGGCTCGCGTTATAACGAATTTGCTGATCTGACCTTCGTTATGGAAAAATTCGGTAACACTATAACTGACAGAGTATACATATAAACTGTACTGTACGGTTAGCTTAACTGTACTGTACGAAGTGAGAACTCACCAATCAGATTTTACTGTACGATAAATAAAAAAAATTTAAAAAATTTGAAAAGTATACAATGAGTTATGATTGGCTAAAATATTTTCGTACAGTACAGTTTAGCTGACCGTACAGTACAGTTTATCTATTTACCTTAACTGACATCCATATAGCAAAATTCGGAATATTATATAACGAATTTTTATTAAAAATTCGTTAAATATTTTAAAGTAAATTTATGTAAATAAATGTAAATTATAATATATTTATATTATTTATTATTAAATGTAATACAATTATTATATTATATATTGTAAACATTAATGAAATTAATAAAATCATTAAGATTCGTTTGTCTCGCAGAAATAAAACATTGTTTTAATGCCTCCTTCTTAAGTTTTTTAATGCATCTTATTTCTTCTTTTTTCATATCAAATTTATCCTCTTGTTGCTTTAAATACAAAATCACCTTATCATAATGTTCAATGGTCGCTATGAGTAATGGATGGTAAAGAATCAGAATTTAGTTCTTCTACCTCTTGTTCATGATTATTGGGAAGAACTACTTTCAAAATTTCTTCATTGGATATCATTTCTGTTGTAAGTTCAGATTCATCACATTGAAGGATTTTCAAGATTAAGTTTATCAATTAAATCTTGAACTTCTTTCAGCTCATTCGTATGTGTTAGAAGAACTTGTATTTCAGCACAGAAATCCATATTGATTTCACTTTCATTATCTTTAAATAAAATATCTGCTTTTAACCAGCAATTTTTAATAGTAGATTGAGTAACATTATCATGCATATGTGACATATTGATGCACTTTTTGATATTAATTTCAACAGGGTTAATGCCAAATTCATTATAATTATCAAAGGCTTTAACATGATTTCGCAATAATAATTTTTGGTATTGTGCCTGAAATAAAATTAAATTTTTTATAGTTAATAAAAGGATTTGAAATTACTAAGATGTAAGGTGTAGATTTGAAGTTAAAGTATGAATTCAACTACCTTGAAAATGGCTAAAGGTGTGAAGTAGTATTTGGAGGAAGGAATTCAATTTTAATATTAGTTAATTTTGTATTTTCATTGAGAGAATGAGTTGGTGCATTATCAACAAAAAGAATGATATCTCAGTTCTGTATTCTCATTTGAGCATCAAGCCTTTTAAGATATGCATTCCAGATCAATACTTGCATTCAACTTTTTGAATTCTAATAATAATTTACTAGAAGAGTAGTTTTGTTAATATTTTTTAGAGCCCAGGGATTTTCATATTTGTGTATGAATAAGGGGCACAACTTTCCAGTCCCAGTTGCATTACAAGTAAATAAGACTGTTATATGATTCTTAGATTATTTTGTTCCAGCCACAGGACCATTAAATTTGATTTTTAAATTTACTACAATCATATAAAATAAAGTAGAGTAATAGTTTAGTTAGTAATTTTTTTATTTGTTTTATATAAGTAAAATAAAAATTAAGCAAATTAATAAAATATATAGTAATTTTATTATTATATCAATTATTAAGAATAACTGCAAATAAATTAATGGTATACTTGAATATTTGTACTGACCATTTGAGATCATTTAATTCAGTCTTTATTATATTAAACATTCATAAAAATTTTAGATCACTGGTAAAAAAATGGTCTATCCTACACATATCCTACACATATCTTACATATATCGGATACTCAAAATGTAGAAAATCATACACAAATAATACACATATCATACACATATCGGGTACTTATATATATGGTATACCTATCAGGTACCTGATATATGTATGATATATATATTAGTACCCGATATGTGTATAATACACTAGTCGAACGATGTCAAATCGGGGACCAATCAGGTGACCGAATTCCACCCGATTGGTTCCTATTTTTTAAAAAATTTTCATCAATCAGTAAACCTGATTGCTGCCAAAAGATGGCGCAAAAGGAGGATACTCAGGTACCAATCGGGATATTCAATAGAGTATAATCGGGTATTAATAGTTACCAATAGGATATTTACTGGATATTTACTATTTGACATATCAGTATACCGATTGATAACTTTTTAATAAATTTATAACAATAAGAAATCTGCCGATTGCATACATTTTTATTTAAATTTATTTGATATTTTACAATAATTACATTTAATAATTTAAATTTATTAATTATTAAAAATACAAAATCAGAAATACTACTAATACTGAAATTTTATCTGGAATCCAGTATCCAGGTTGGAGCAAATTCCCTACAAAAGAAATAAAAAAACATTAAAGAAAGTTTTTTAAAAAAAGTTTCAAAAGTTAAAACTTACTTATGAAATTCTGGTATATACATCTATCAGAGCCGATTCCCTATAATAGAATAATAAAAAAATGTTTATTACCGTTTTTTTAATAGTTTCAAAAAAAAATTTCTGAAACTTATTACTTATGGGATTCTATGGGATTCGTTATACCGATTCCCTATAATAGAACATTTAAAAAAAAACGTTAAAAACGTTTTTTTAATAGTTTCGAAAAAATATTTTTCGAAACTTACCTATGGAATTCGTTATACCGATTCCCTATAAAAGAATTAAAAAAAAACGTTAACGTTTTTTTAATAGTTTCGAAAAAATATTTTTCGAAACTTACCTATGGGATTCGTTATACCGACTCCCTATAAAAGAATTAAAAAAAAAAATTAACGTTTTTTTAATAGTTTCGAAAAAATATTTTTCGAAACTTACCTATGGGATTCGTTATACCGATTCCCTATAATAGAATTAAAAAAAAACGTTAGTTAACGTTTTTTTAAAAGTTTCAAAAAATATTTTCGAAACTTATCTATGGGATTCGTTATACCAATTCCCTATAATTGTATATTAAAAAAAAGAGTTTCGAAAAATTTTTCGAAACTCACCTATGGGATTCGTTGTAACCGATTCCCTATAATAGTGTATTAGAAAAAAAACGTTAAAAACGTTTTTTAATAGTTTTGAAAAATTATTTTTCGAAACTTACCTATGGGATTCGTCCCTATAATTAAATATTAAAAAAAAACGTTTTAAAAAGACGTTAAAACGTTTTTTAATAGTTTCGAAAAATTATTTTTCGAAACTAACCTATGGGATTCGTTGTAACCGATTCCCTATATTTGAATAATAAAAAAAAATGTTAAAAACATTTTTTTAATAGTTTCGAAAAATTATTTTTCGAAACTAATCTATGGGATTCGTTATAACCGATTCCCTATAATTGTATATTAAAAAAAAGAGTTTCGAAAATTTTTTTCAAAACTCACCTATGGGATTCGTTGTAACCGATTCCCTATAATAGTGTATTAGAAAAAAAATGTTAAAAACGTTTTTTAATAGTTTCGAAAAATTATTTTTCGAAACTTACCTATGGGATTCGTCCCTATAATTGAATATTAAAAAAAAACGTTTTAAAAAAACGTTAAAACGTTTTTTAATAGTTTCGAAAAATTATTTTTCGAAACTAACCTATGGGATTCGTTGTAACCGATTCCCTATATTTGAATAATAAAAAAAAAACGTTAAAAACATTTTTTAATAGTTTTGAAAAATTATTTTTCGAAACTTACCTATGGGATTCGTCCCTATAATTGAATATTAAAAAAAAACGTTTTAAAAAAACGTTAAAACGTTTTTTAATAGTTTCAAAAAATTATTTTTCGAAACTAACCTATGGGATTCGTTGTAACCGATTCCCTATATTTGAATAATAAAAAAAAAACGTTAAAAACGTTTTTTTAATAGTTTCGAAAAATTATTTTTCGAAACTAATCTATGGGATTCGTTATAACCGATTCCCTATAATTGTATATTAAAAAAAAAGAGTTTTGAAAAATTTTTTCGAAACTCACCTATGGGATTCGTTATAACCTATTCCCTATAATTAAATATTAAAAAAAAGTGAGTTTCGAAAAAGAATTTTTCGAAACTCACCTATGGGATTCGTTATAACCGATTCCCTACAATTGAATAATAAAAAAAAATGAGTTTTGAAAAATTATTTTTCAAAACTCACCTATGGGATTCGTTATAACCGATTCCCTATAATTGTATATTAAAAAAAAAGAGTTTCAAAAAATTTTTTCGAAACTCACCTATGGGATTCGTTATAACCGATTCCCTACAATTGAATAATAAAAAAAATGAGTTTCGAAAAATTATTTTTCAAAACTCACCTATGGGATTCGTTATAACCGATTCCCTATAATTGTATATTAAAAAAAAAGAGGTTCGAAAAATTTTTTCGAAACTCACCTATGGGATTCGTTATAACCGATTCCCTATAATTAAATATTAAAAAAAAAGTGAATTTTGAAAAATTATTTTTCGAAACTCACCTATGGGATTCGTTATAACCGATTCCCTACAATTGAATATTAAAAAAAAAAGTGAGTTTCAAAAAATTATTTTTCGAAACTCACCTATGGGATTCGTTATAACCGATTCCCTACAATAAAATGTTTAAAAAAAATGTTAAAAATCGTTTATTAATATCTTCAAATAAATGGTTTTTTCAGTTTAATAAAGTTTCGAAAGTAAAATGTTTGAAACTTTTGTGGGATTCCGGTATCCAAATCGGAACCAATTTCCTAAAAAAAAATTTTTTTAAAAGTTTCAAAAGTAAATGTTTGAAAAAAAATGTTAAAGATAGTATGAAATAGTTTAAACTTTTTTTTTAAGTTTCAAAAGTAAATGTTCGAAAAAAAATGTTAGTGTAAATTTCAATAGTATAAAATAGTTTAATTTTAGTTAAAGAAAAATAGTTTATCAATAGTCTAATTGAAACAATAGAAATCAATCGGTAAATTTAAACTGAACGATAGTTATCAATCGGGTATTAACCTGATTGATACCCGATTGAAGTGTACACCAATTTCTAACTATTGAATAAATCAGGTGACCGATCAAAAAAAAAGTTACCAATCGGGTAGGTACCCGATTGGTCAGCGTTTTACCTGTGATATGTGTATTATTTGTGTATGATTTTCTACATTTTGAGTACCCAATATGTGT
Organism: Rhizophagus irregularis; assembly: GCF_026210795.1. NCBI lineage: Eukaryota > Fungi > Glomeromycota > Glomeromycetes > Glomerales > Glomeraceae > Rhizophagus > Rhizophagus irregularis. Next base: position 2,105,331 of record NC_089433.1, read on the forward strand.
AATAAGATATGTGTAGGATAAATCATTTTTTTACCAGTGGATATATTATTCTTTTTATTGATATTTTGATTTTTACTGAAATAATCATTACACATATAATAATTATAATAAAATTGTTTACATAAATCTCATCATATATATTATTTAATTTTGAAATTTCTTTTACAGAATTTAGTTAAAATTGAAAATTTTTATATAATTTGTGTAGAAGTAATTTAATAACCCTTAAACTGTTTTGCAGCCAAATTTGCCTGCAATTTTAGTTTTAATTAAAGATATTTTAAATACCTTGAAATGTTTTATTACATAAACCAATATTTTTGTAATAAATTCTATAGTATTTTCTAAGTAAAAATCAAGAAAAAAGTTCAATTTGATTAATGATTTTTTAAAAGTAAATGATTAACAACTTATAGCTAAATTTTTAAATTGAAATATCTTTTTATCTATTAACCTAGAAATATAAAATTACCATCATTTGATGCATCTTAATGAGAAAAATCTGATAGAAATAAAATTGTTCTTCTACAAATATTATGTAATAAAATAACTTATAAAATCTAAAAATTTATAAATTAATATAACTTTTTATTTATCAATTTTAGAGTTATGATTTTATTACCATTAAATATACCTTAATAAAAGAAATCTAATAAATATAATTTCATCTTTCTATGATCATTAGATCTTAAGATATTTTAAAAATTCAAAAATTTTTAAAATTAATTTTAGCTATTAAAAGATATTGTAAAATTTTATAAATATAGTTTATTTCATATTTATAACAAATAATATTTTATAGTAAAATATAATGATAAAAAAAATTACTAGTTACAGATATTTTTAAAAATGTAAAAAAGTAAAAAAATAATTTGATAATAGAACTTATATGAAATAGTTTAAAATCCATATACTTTCTTTTTTTTAATAGCATTATATATTTTATTTACTTCTTTTTATATTTCATAATTAAAAAGATACTATATATATTTGAAAATTTTATTATATGGCTTTATTTTTAAATAATAAATTATATATTAGAAAAAATAAAGCGAAATTTAGTAAAATGTATATGATGAGTAAGAAAGAATCATATATTTAAAATGAATTAAAAGTTTTTGAGATAATTATAGTTAATAATAAGTTAAACTTTTTAACTTAGCTAACAAGTTATTAATCAAAATAGGAAGCAATTACTGACTTTGTGAAGTTATTTTCTTTATTATTCATAACAGAATGCAGTTTTTCTAAATTGCATAGCTGGCGATACCATACAGGTGAAATCTAAATTTTTCTTAACTAAAAATCACAAGTTTATTTTACTTTTATTCTTGTTTTAGTTGCAGCAATTTGTAAGTACAGAATATTGAATGCTTTATCAACAGAAACTTACGAAATGCTCCATAAATATTATATAAATAATCCTTACCATCTATCAAACAGAAAGAATGTAATACGTCAATTAGTAAATGCTGTTAGTTAAAAAATTTTAATGAGTAATTGAATTGTTTTTTTTCAAATATAATAAATAAAAACTCAAATTTCTGATACTTTTCACAGGTAAAACGCAAGGAATTGATACCTTTCACTAGAAAAATCATCATAAAGCTGAAGGGTTTGGAAAAATTCTTTAGGAATTAACCTTAGACATTATTAACCAAAAAATAAAATTGTTAAAAATATAATGTGAAAATCCATCTCACTTAAATTTCATTGAAAATTTATCTCAAATAATTTCAACACTAGATACCTTTTTGAATACTTCTTCATAAGATTTTGAGAGTGAAGAATTTTATATTAAAGTTTATGATGTGATCCATCTGGATAATGATCAAATTTTAAGAACAACTGGAGAATTTCATGGTAAGGAATGGTTTAGTAATATTGCAGTAATTCCTGTAGAAGACCAAAAGGCAAAAGCAATACAATTCAGATGAAAGAACTTGGTATGGGAAAGTAAGTGAATAATTAATTGCTGATTCTCATGTGATGGGTAGAAATTTTATGTAACTATTGCGGGGCTATGATTTATAATTAAAAATGAATATGTTCTGAATCTCACGTTCTCCATTTTCAAAAATGTCAAAAGGACATTTTACTCCTGAAAAACTTGTTACTATTGGTAACCTGATGACAGAACTTCATTATGGCCCTTTTTCACAAGATTAGTGGTATTATTCTGACTCCCAAATTCAAGATTCTAATACCCACAGGTCGAAAGCTGCCAAATCGGGAACCATCTAGGCTATCCTAAAAGGACCTAGATGGTCCCCAATTTTTTTTTATTTATTTTTGCAGGGTACCCGATTGGTAACTATAAAATGGCCCCAATCGTGCAGGGTAAGGTTATCAATAGGGTACCTATTCGTTCGCAACTGGATATCAATAGGATTGACCTTATTGTTATCCAGTTTTTTTTTATTTACTTGTTAGATTAACCTATTGTTATCCATTTTTCTTATTTAGAAGCTTACCGATTGATGTCATTTTGGTTAATTGTATCAATATATACACATAATTTATTAAAAAGTAATCAATAGGCTATGTCCGATTGTAAAATATAGAATCAATACATGCTTTCGATTGATTCCAAATTGCTACTTAATTTATCAATTTATTATATCAGATTTATATTACACACAATTAATTAATTTCAATTTATTATATATTTAGATGTAAAATTAGCAGAATGTAATATTAATACTACTAGTCTAAAATATTCTATATGACTAATATATTATGATAGTTAATTAAATTTTATATAAGAATTTTAATAAGAATTTTATTTGACATTATGGATCCCTTCAACCGATTTTAGTTTCTTTCTTGAATGGTGTCCAATATCATCATCATCATCATTTTCTCTATATTTCTTTAACTCCCCGGTTATAATCGATAACATCGATCCTTTGTATCCAGATCTCGTCCATCGAGATGCGTTTAATGGAGCAGTTTCCTCTCCCGGAGCATACTGAGAATTATCGAAAACTCGTTTTCGTCTTCTTTTATCAACTGTTTGCTGATAAAATAATACGTCCAAATAGTCTCTTAAAAACATTCACAACTAAAAAATACAATCGGATTACTAAAGTAGCTAATATAATGTACAATTTGCGAAAATTATTTACTTACGCAATCGCTTCTCCACTTGATATCTCGTATTACAATACGATTTTCATTTGAATCATTGTCCGAATTAACTTCAGACTCCTCCGGACTATGATACGCATTTTCTAACATGATTGGATTGAGTTCCGATTTCTTTAACTTTGAGACAATTGGATTGTCTAATAGTTGTAAATGTCTGACCATGTTCGTTCGTCTTATTCGTTTCTATTCTCTCAATTTTAATGGCTAATTAGCTAATGTTTCATAAATAAACTCAATTAATATAATATTACCTCGCTTCAGCGTAAATTGCCATGTTTTCTTTTGGTTTCTTCAGTTCGCTCAGATTCAGATTTCTCTTTTTTTAATAAATCTTCTCTCTGATGGTGGTGGCGCTGATGAATCATTTCGTATAGCACGCCTTCGCTAACCAGATACGCGTTGGTATCTAACACTTTGAATAGAGCGGGAATGATTATTTTCGTTACCAGATCCTTCTGCGACTCGAAAGTTTTATTGATGTCGAGTTGACTGCCTGTAGGCATTCGTTTGATATTCCATTTTACTTCTCGCTAAATATTTATTTGTGTTAGTTTCATGCATTTAAATAAATTCGAAATTAAATAATTACTTACACGCAAGTTATCTTTCGTATCTTTTGGTAATTCTGTTAAACTGTGATAAGTTACTTTCCTGGGAGCAGCTGGACTAGAATCAGTTTCCAATCCGCTAGTTCTCTCTGAACTTGAATTTGACCGAGAATCTGATCGAGAAGTTGATTGTTTTCGTTTTCTTTGCTTCTGGACTTCTTAGATTTGGATTTCTTTTTGCTATTCTTGCTATTTTTTTTTGGTTGGTGGCTTTCATCATCGGAAGAAACGACCTCAGTAGATTTGTTAGAAGCTTTAATGGAAGATGATTTCTTAGACTTCTCGGGCATCTTGGATTTCTTTTTACTTGGTTGATGATTTTTTTTACCGCTTTCATCATCAGAAGAAACAAATCCGGTGGGTTTTTTCCTAAAATCTTTAATAAATAATGATGATGATGTATCCTGGAGTTTGGCGCTCGATTCTGGTACCTTTGATGTTTGCTCTTTACCGCTCTCATCATCAGAAGAAACAAATCCGGTGGGTTTTTTCCTAAAATCTTTAATAAATAATGATGATGATGTATCCTGGAGTTTAGCACTCGATTCTGGTACCTTTGATGTTTGCTCTTTACCGCTCTCATCATCAGAAGAAACAAATCCGGTGGGTTTGTTGGAAGCTTTAACAAATAATGATGATGTATCCTGGAGTTTAGTATTTAATTTGATATCTTTGATGTTTGCTCTTTTTTACCGCTCTCATTACTATCAGAAGAAACAATTTCAGTGGGTTTGTTTGAAGCTATAATGGATGATAATGATGTATCCTGGAGTTTGGCGCTCGATTCTGATATCTTTGATGTTTGCTCTTTACCGCTCTCATTACTATCAGAAGAAACAATTTCGGTAGGTATGTTGGAAGCTTTAATGGATGATGACGATGTATCCTGGAGTGTGGCACTCAATTCTGACATCTTAGTTTGATTATCTTCATCATATTTCCTCAAACATTCTAGCAAATATGTCAACCGATTGCTTTCACTAGTAGAAATTTTTGAATTTTTTTCTTAAATGAAAAATTGGTAAATAGTTAGTTCGTTAAATAGTTTCATATCGTTAACGAATAGACGATAAAATTGTTAAGGTTTCGTTAAATACTCAGATAATCGTTAACAAACAGACGAAAAAGCGTTAAATAGTTTCATATCGTTAACAAATAGATGATAAAATTGTTGAGGTTTCGTTAAATACTCAGATAATCGTTAACAAACAGACGAAAAAGCGTTAAATAGTTTCATATCGTTAACAAATAGATGATATAATTGTTGAGGTTTCGTCATTATACATAAATATGTTACACAGTACAGAATGTAACCGATTGGAATGAAGCTTACCAATTTCGTAGGCATGCTCCAATTCAGGGGGCAAAACCAAATGGAATGGACCATTCTCCCTTTCATTGGTATGACTTTGAGTGCGACTTTTGGTATTTGATCTGGTACGGCTTCTGCCAGTTCGATGATGTGATCTGGTTCAGCTTCTGCTGGTTCGATGACTTTTAGTATGTGATCTGGTACGGCTTCTGCCAGTTCGATGATGTGATTTGGTTCGGCTTCTGCTAGTTCAACGACTTTTAGTATGTGATCTGGTATGGCTTCTACCTGACCTATCACTTTTATGACTTTGTTCCATAATAAAAGATTATTGTAAAAGAATTATTATTGTACCAAAAATTAACAAACGAGAAAAAGGGAGAATTTTTTTTTTAAGAAAAAATGGCCTTTTTATGTCTATTTTTTTGATCAGTTTTTATTTTGATCAATTTAATTACTCCGGATATACTATTAAGCTAACTTATACTATTAAACTATTTAACTTATACAATTAAACTATTTTCCAAACAAATCGAGTGATATAATCTAATATTATACTAAACTTTGCCAATTTCAAAAAAAATGGAATAATTAATCCAATACTATACTGAATTTTGCTTAATTTTCCAAACAAATCGAGTGATATAATCCAATACTATACTAAATTTTGCTTAATTTTCCAAACAAATCGAGTGATATAATCCAATACTATACTGAATTTTGCTTAATTTTCCAAACAAATCGAATGATATAATCCAATACTATACTGAATTTTGCTTAATTTTGAATAAATCGGAATAATTAATCTAATACTATACTAAATTTACTTAATTAATATGAATTTTATACCGATTGATTAACGTAACAGTGAACTTTCAGTATTAAGAAAAATTATTGAGTCAATTCCGATATAACGTGTACCGATTCTATCTTGAATAATAAGTTATAATCTGATATATTGCAATTGATAATAATATGCCACCAAAACCTGCAATCAAACCCAGAAAAAAAGTCTCGTGTCATTGTGATGAATTTAACGGAAAATTAGTTGATCCAAGAACAAAAGTAAAACACGAGGCTGAATATGAGCAGATGAATCGTTCATCAAGATCTACAAAGGTCAGTAAATCAGTATCAAAGCGAGTTCAAATAGACAATAATGATGATGAAACTTCAAACGCATCCTCAAGTTCATCGGGTTCATCAAGTTCATCAACATCTGAATCGCAAGAACCAATTCACATCCCGACTAAACGAGAAAGAAAAGAGAAATTTAAAGCAGTGGAATCGGCTGTTAATGATGTATTGATTGATGAACTTGATAACGAAGATACTGGCTTCAGCTCACCGATTGATGACGACCAAAGTGAAGACTTGAATGATGAAACTTCTGATGATGAATGATTCGCTGCTCCTGAATTAGAGGATTTTGGCGATGATGAAGATTTCATGTGTGCTGATTCAGATGTAGAATTTTCTGAATCTTGGATACTTATATGGATATTTAAGTATCAATCAAGATTCCGTCATTCCGAAGTTTCCATATCTTCCTTGATTGGATTCTTTAGCCAAGTATTGAAAGATGCTGATCCAAAAAGATTTGCTAATTTCCCATCCTCATCCTATTCTGCAAAGAAATTGCTACGCATTGACAAGGCAACAAAAACATATGCTGTGTGCCCGAAATGTAACAATCTGTATAAAATTGGGGAAATTTTAGGACAAAATGAACAAGTAACGGAAGCGTTACCAGGACTCAAGTGTAGTCGAGTTGAGTTTCCTAAACATCCGATGAAAAAGTATAGGGAGGTTTGCGGAGAGGAATTGCTAAAGAACATTCCAGTAAATAATGGTTATATAAAGCGTCCTCGCATAGTATTCTCTATGCCAGATTTAAAAACACAAATTTTTACTATGTATCAACGTCCTAATTTCGAACAAAATTTAGCAAAATGGGCAAATCAGCATGTTAACGGAGATATATTAGCAGACATTTATGATGGAGAGGTTTGGAAAACATTCAAGTCAGATGATACCTTATTTTTTACGCCCGAACTCGCTGATTCCAATCTAGGAATAATGATTAACCTCGATTGGTTTCAACCTTTCGATCAAACAATATATAGCACGGGTGTGATTTATGGGGTAATATGCAATCTTCCTCGTGAAATCCGATTTAGACAGGAGAATATGCTAATCCTAGGACTACTTCCAGGACTGCACGAAGTACATGCAGATAACATAAATCATTTTTTATCGCCAATTGTTATGGAATTACTCGAATTTTGGACAGGAGTTATTATAAAAACGCCGAATAATCCAACTGGCAAAACAGTACGAATGGCAATTATCTGTTGCAGTAGCGATATTCCTGCTGCAAGAAAATTATGCGGCCATATATCAGCGTTGGCAGCTTGTCATCGGTGCTACAAACGAGCTAACAATGGTAATTTTGGTAATTTCGATGATATGACTGATTGGTTTAAACCAAGGGATTTAGAAGATTTCCGACAAAATGCTATTGCATGGCGTAATTGCAAAACAAAAGATGAAAGAAATCAGCATGTTTCAAATAATCTTGTTGGGTGGACAGAATTGTTAAGATTACCCTACTTCAATCCAATCAGACATTGCGTCGTAGACCCAATGCATAATTTATTTCTCGGAATTGCCAGCTGGATTGTAAAACGTTTATGGATTGATGGAGGAAAAATATCTAAGGACGATCTTAAAATTATGGAAAAACGAGCGGAAGCTATTAAACTGCCAGCCGACATGGGTCGAATTCCAAATAAAATATCGACAGGGGAAGGTTTTTCTGGATTCACTGCTGATCAGTGGAAAACCTTCATTTTGGTGTATTCAACACCAATAATGTGGGATTTGCTATCAGTGAATGATCGTGAAATTTTAGGAAATTTCGTAAGAACCTGTTCCTTGTTGGTTTGCCGAATCATTAATACCAATGAAATAAATGAGGCCCATAACAGATTGCTCAAAATTGGTCAACTCATTGAAAAACATTATGGTGAAAATTTAATTACACCAAATATACACCTTTCTTTGCATATAGCCGAATGCTGTCGTGACTATGGTCCAATATACTCTTTTTGGTGTTATTCGTTTGAACAAATGAATGGGATCTTAGGTAAATATTTTAACAATGAATGTCTCGGATTTTAATTAATATATCATAAATTTGCCCTTTAGGTTCCTATCCCAATTCAAAACGATATATTGAACCGGAATTGCTAAGAATTATTGTGCAGAATTGCAGAATCAATGATCTTATATCTATTCAATCGGGCAACCAGAAGCTTGTTAATGGTCTTAAGTTAATTGAACCTCGGCAAACAACTGGTTCATTAGCGGCATATGATGACCTCAGATCATAAAAATTGGTGCAGTTCAAACGGATTTTCTGCAGCGAATTAGAAGATACGATCACTGGCAGTGAAATTTATCCGGGCAATTTATTAAGTCCAATTAAAAACCGTGTTGATTTACCCGACAATTTGTATGAACAGTTGATTACTTATTATAATGAAGTTTATGGTGAAAAGATGGATGTTGAATTCGGCTCCATGTCAAATCTGATCAGTCGAGGTTTACAGAATGATTCGTATGTAGTTGTTCAACCAATAATTAATCAATGCGGAAGAATTCGAGTGGCAGCTGAAATTTTTGGAGCGCGACCTCGATATAAGAAAAATTCTTATATTTTAGCAAAATTTACCCAAGATAACGAATCGATAGAATTATACCCAGGAATGGTGCAATTTTATTTCGAGCATGTATTGCGACTTCCAACTATTGGTGAAAGAACGCACAAACTTGCTTACGTCAAATAGTACCTACCGGTTAATGATCATCGAATTAGATTTTACTGCCGAGCTGAACAGGACGATGACCGCAGTGTTAATATTGAACTCTGGAAACTTAATGAATTTTATGAAATGTCTCGTGATAGTATAATTCCAATTCATAATATTTATAGCCGGTTTATTCCTACTAATTTTACAATCGGAACAAATAAGTTTTCTTGAGCAACATAAAATTCATAAGCAATTTGTTCAATATTTTTTAGAAAAATTGAATATGACAAGCAATGTTCCTAAAAGTTATCTTCAAAAATGGAAAATATTTGAAGAATAATTAGATGATATACAATTAAATTTACAAATAAAATGTCTTGTCAAATTTGAAGAAGTATTTTATGAACCTATTTATCAGTTTTTAACTAATTATGATCCAGTACCTTGAATTTATAGTTCAGATGGATTGGAATGTCTTTCTTTTGGCAATTAGGCACATGAAATGCCTGATAATATGACACTAATGTGAATAGAAGAACTTCAAAATAATGTAGAAAACATCTTTGATCTTTTTGGTAAAGAATTATATGCATGAGACAGAAAACTTCATGTCTTCAGATGATTTTAATAATTTATGTAAATCTTTACAAACTGGAGTTAAAAAGGCATTAGATGGATTTATAAAATGGATGGGTGTTTGGATTCATTTGCCATTAAGCATTTGCAGTCTAGAAGGTAATTATGGATTAGAATATGCTAGTGCATTTTTACAAGTATTTTATTCTTATTCCAAATCATATTCTCTTACTTTGTAAGAATCATTATATATAAATATTTGTAGCAAAATATAATGGACTAAAATCAAAATACTTTCAGTTTACTTGAAGCATTGTTCAATCAAAATTTCTTTGACCAGTTTAATAACTTTGCAAATTCAGATGGACAAGAACCATGAAAATTTTCATTAGTTTATGAATTTATAAAATGTCAAATTTACAGCATTGTAAATTTGTAATCCACTAACAACAACTCAAAGGTTTATTTAATTGCTATAATATTAAAATACACCTGAATATGGGTATAGAACTTTAACAAGTACGAATCCAAATTTCTGGTATTAACAATAGAATTGAAAAAGTAACTCAAGATGAACTTCATCATATTCAGAAAGAAATAAGAAATTCTAATAAAAGAAATAATTCTTTAGAAAGAATGCACAAAATATCTTAAATACTTTCTTAGTTTGGCGTAAAAAATAAATTTGCAAATATTAAATATAACTAAAATTTGCTTTTCTAATTAAATAAAAACACGTTCAAAGAATTATATTCAATAAGGTTAAAAGTAATAAAAATTTGTCAGATCACAAGAAATAAAATTTTCACAAAAGTAATTTTTAGCAGTATTAAATTTATTAGTAAAAAAAATTTTGAAATTTTATCACGAAAAATCTTCACTAATGATTTTTATTACGCAGCTACTAATATATTTATGGTTAGCTTGATATTAAATACTCACTTCATATGAAAAAATTATAAATGTTTGGTAAATTTGCATCATTGCTTTATTGATCAAATTACTTGAAATATTTACATTGCTTATAAATTCCTTCTGCAACCTTCTTACACCTTTTGCAATATAGATGTGAGTAATGATCAAATTCCTTATATACCTTATATCTATGCTTTCATCTCCTAAATATATACCATTTTTTAAAGTAGTTCTACTTTAGCAAAACGTCTTTCAGCTCCTTATAAGCTGCACTATTTTAATTATTTGGTAAGAAATTTGGCATGATATATATAGTTATAAAAATTATTGTATAACCAAAATTTCATTTACCTAATTTTGACATTCTGAATACTATGCATTTAGAATAATAACTAGTGTTCTGAATGGGTTAGGTCAATTCAGATGACCCGTCAGGTTGACCTGAAAATTTTGGGTCAGGTTATCAAATTCATGACTTGACCTCAAGTCAGATCACAGTTTGACCCAACCTGTTAACCTGTTTGACCTGACATAATATTTCTAGTCAGATGGATCAAATATGTAACAAAAATGCTGAAAACATTTTTTTATTGCATTACTATTAAGAAAAAATGTTTCAGCATTTTTTCATATAAAAAAATGCCAAAATGTTTTTTTTTGTATTAATTATATTATAAAAAAAACGTTTTAGCATTTTTTCATATAAAATTACTAGAAAAAAATACCGAAACGTTTTTTTTGTATTAATTATTATAGAAAAAACATTTTGGCATTTTTCATATAAAATTATTAAAAAAAATGCCAAAACGTTTTTTTTTGCATTACTATTAAGAAAATCGTTTTGGCATTTTTTCATATAAAATTATTAAAAAAAACACTAAAACGTTTTTTTTGCATTATTATTAAGAAAAATGTTTTGACGTTTTTTCATATAAAATTTAAAAAAAAAATGCCAAAATGTTTTTTTTTATATTAATTATTAAGAAAAAACATTTTGGCATTTTTTCATGTAAATTATATTAAAAAAAATGCCAAAAACGTTTTTTTTTGTATTAGTTGTTAAGAAAAAATGTTTCGGTATTTTTTCATATAAAATTATTAAAAAAAAATACCGAAAATGGCATTTTTTTATGTAAAATTATAAAAAAAAATGTCCAAAATATTTTTTTTGTATTAATTATTAAGAAAAAACGTTTCAGTATTTTTTCATATAATAAATATTAAAAAAATGCTGAAATATTACTTTTTTAACAGAAAAACATCAAGTTTAGCGTATTTTGTTTTTTTTTTAACTAAAAAACGTCAGATTTAACATTTTTCATTAAAAAAAAAACTTTTCTTTAACTAAAAACATCGGGTTTGATATTTTCAATTAAAAACCTTGGTTTTTTTATTTTTTTAATCATTTTTGATACACAGGTTAAACAGGTTAATGGGTTAGGTCGGGTAAGACAGGTTACCTGACTCGACCTGACCTGATCTATTTGGAATACTAATAATAACTGCACATTTTTTTAAGTGATTATACTTCTCTACGAATTAAAACTTAGAATGCTAAAATATTATGGCATAGATGCTGAAACTGAATTAACGTAACTGTAATTATTTTTATAGGCGTAATGTAATTTGATGGACATATGTATTATAACAGACGTATTGCATTATGATAGATGTATTATATTTTAACAGATATATTGTATTTTAACAAGAGAAAATTTATATTCCGCCCCCCGTGATTTCTTTAAACATCACTTTATGGGTGCGAAACCAATAAATATCATCTTATAAAAAAATATATTCCGGTGATGCAATAAAATATCACTTTATTAAAATTATTAAAATTTATACATATTATTAAAGATTTTATTATACAAGATAATTAATTGCTTACACGTTCCTTAAGTTTGTTATTTTTATGATATGCTGCATTATGACCAGCCTGACCACATATACGACATTTATAAGTATTTCAGCTTGAAGATCCACCATTTGCATTACGATCACTTTTTTCAATTTTAACACTACTTTTGAACTGTTTTGTTAGAGGCCGACCTTTTGTTTTTATTTTTAATAGATTTTGAATGTTTTTAAGTTCATGATGTTCATATTCTTCATTATTAATTGGTGTATTATTATCTGATTGCTCTTCTTGAATGTTATCATCATTATTTATCAAATTTAATCCTCTTTGTCTTTTTCTCTTATTAATATATTCTTTTAATAGAACTTCCATTTCATTGTCATTAGATTCCAAAGCAAGTAAAGTAGCTTCCCGAGCCATTCCCCATAACCTCCCATATTTTGTCTTTTTATCAATAGCTTTCTTTAAAATTGAAGCACATTTTGGAATAGTGATTTCTTTGCGTAATAGAAGAATATTATCTGAATCAGTATTATTAATAGTTTCTTTTTCATATGCGAACACTAAATTATTTTCTTGAGATAAGTCCATTCCTTGATAAGCATCTTGATACCATCTTTCTGGGATCATTAAAATATGAAAACCTGCAATTTTTGAAGACATCATTATGTGAAAATAATGACAGCAAATAACCCCCTTTGAAATTGTAGTTAAACATGAACATAAAAAAGAGATTTCATTAGAAATTGCAATGTAATGAAAAAACGTCTCTTTTCAGGTCAGATATCACAAATTTTCCAGATCTCCTTAATATCCTCTTTACCAATCTCATCAATAATTGATTGTAATTTAATCATCTGTACATTATAGTTATCTTCAATAAACCCGACATGTTCTTCCATTTTCTAAAAAAAAAAAAGAAATATGATTAATGCATTATGAACTATAACAAATAAAACCTTAACATTCACCATAATCCAAACCCTAATCCTAATCCTATCTAATCCTAATCCTAATCCTAACCCTAATCCTAATCCTAATCCTAATCTAAATTCTAACTTTTTAATTCCAACTCCTAACTCTAAAAATTACTTACTTGATCTTGAATAAAATCTACTTCAGAAAAAGAAATTATGGTTACTTGAAGATATAATAAACATTGTAACATTTCTTCTTTAATAGTAGTTGCTATATTTATTGTTAAATACTTTTCTAATATCTCAGTTATTGAAGGAAAAAGATCATCTCCCGTTGATAATAAAATTGAATTTGTAGTTGCAGATCGATATTCATAAAATCTCTTCCATTGAAGTTCTGAAGTAAGCCTTTCAGATAAACTATCAACAAGATGACATAAGGTTGAATTGCTTCTGACTGTTTTTTTAATAATTGCATTCATTCCTTCAACTCGTGAAGTAGATTCAATATTAGCTGTAAATATTTTTCGCAAGTAACAGCGTGCCCATGATTTCTTTGATGGCCATTAGTACTCTAAAAAGATAATCTTTAGCTAATGGGAATTTTTCTAGTAAATCATTCCATCATGCAATAAATAAAGCTTCACAAAGACTATTACGACATTTGTAAAAGTTTTTAATAAAGTCACTATAATGGTCCCATTCACTCTCACTAATAGGTTGAATGTTGTCCTAATTTGCCTTTCAAATTTTTTGGTAAATTCTGTCCAATATGGTATATACAATGTGCATGATAACTATTTGGAAATTGAACAGGTATAGTAGCATCTATAGCTGGGTCGGCATCAGTAAAAAATACTAGAGGTTATTTTTCAGTAGCTTGCAATACACATTGTAATATCCATTGGTAAGTTTCAAATGTTTCATCGCTAATAACAGCTTGTACAAGTAATCTTGTACGTCCATTATTATCCACACCAACAAATACACTTAAAGGCATACTATATATATTTGTTTTTGCCGTATTATCATTGATGATAATGTCATGATATTTAATTCAGAGTACTACTTGTTCAGGAGTCATCCAAAACAGATGGGTAAGCTGATTATCATTATCAAGTTCAAATTTAACAAACAAAGGATCCTCCTGCTTCTTTTGGACAAGATTGATAAGAAGATCAGATGCATCATTATGCATATTACTACGATCAAGTGACTTGAACTTTTGTATAGCATTTGACAAGTCCGAATCTGAACAATTCATTTTTGGAAATCTTGCTTTTAGAAGATTTCGTTGTAAAGTAATTGAAAGATTGCCATATCTGGTCATTATTTCAATTTTGTCTATCATTTCTTTTGTAAATTCTCTATATTTGCTATTAAATTCAAAAGCATCTGGTCTTAATTCATGATTATGTTGATTTGCGAATAAACTAACAGTGATACAAGTAGCACGTTCTGGAAAAGTAAAATTTATATGCTAAGGACATTAACATTTTTTGGTTCTAGTATTCCGCTGTTTTCCTGCTTGCAAAGCAGATTCTGATTTTTTTGATTTAAATTTACCACTAAATTCACATACAAATGTCCTTTTTGTAATTAATTGCGTAGATCTGTTTTTTTCTATACGATATTTAGTTATTGCAAATCCATTACGTTGGCCATAGTCTTTTAGAAAATCTTCCACTTCTTCCCTAGGAAAGGAAAGTTGTATTAAAACTGATATTCTCACTAGCAATTTTCACTCGTGTTTCATCAGTATCTAGTTGATCTTGGATGTTATCAGGAATTTTATCATTAATATTTTCATCTTTATCTTTACCAATAGTAATAACAGGATTATTGGAAATATCATCATCAGTGAGAATAGGGGTATTAGAAATGTCTTCAGACACGAAAAGTATGTTATGACGATGTAATAATTCCATAACTAAAGAGAAAGTTACAGAAAGGTGAAAGTCTTACGTGAAATAAAGATGCTTACATGAAAAGAATAAGGTTTACAAAAAAAAGGTAAAAAGTTTAGTAAAAAGGAGAGTTTACATGGAAAAAAAGGTAAAAAAGAAAAAAGTTTTGTAAAAAGGAAAGTTTCGCAAGGAGTAAATAAATCAAATCAGTTTATTACATAATCACATCAGCGATTTAATTAGTAATCATCGCCTAATAATAATTTTTTGAGAGAGCGATGCATGATAAATTTCATATGGTAATACAATATATTTATTATAAAGCAGTATATAAAACTATCACACTCTGCGATATTTACATTTATTCTTTTAACAAAATGTATTATGAAAAATTTGAAAATTTTACAAATTTATATAGCTGATAGCTTTTTATTATCAAAAAAATATTTATATTTAAAAATTAAAAATCTGTTCCTACTTCCTACTATAACTGATAATGTTAAACTCTGAAATCTACAAAATGAAAAGTTAAAGAATATTAGTAAACGTTCTTATATAAAAAACCAAAATCTGCTTCCTTCCATCCTCTTTAGAAACATTTATTCATTTCAAATTCTAAGTTTTAATCTAAAACTTACAAAAAGAGAAGTAAAAGAATATTAGTGAACGTTCTTAATATATAAAAGAAATAAATTCCGCTTTCTCCCTCCTTTAGAGATACTTACTTATATTTAAGTTCCAGTCTGAACCTTATAAAAGAAATTAAAAAATGTTAATAAATATTTTTACAAATCCTGCACCCCTCTCTTTTAAAAACATTCGCTACTTAGATGTCTTTAATGTTAAGTTTCAATTCAAAATCTACAAAAGTAAAGAACGTTAATATCATTCTTATATAATTCTACTCACTTACTTACTCTTTATAAATATTTACCATATCAATTCCTACAAACTGGAATCTTTAAAAAATATTATAAACATTTTTAATAAAAAAAATAAATAAAAAATCAGTTTACTTAAAAACTGGAAAAAAGTAAAAACCAAAATAATATTAAAAAAATTCAGTTTAAAAAAACTGAAAAAGAAATAAAGAAAATAAATTTTGGTTTAAGAAACCAAAAAGAAAATAAAAAAATAAATAAAATTTTAGTTAAACCTGTATCTACTGTATAGAATTTCTAAATAATGCGTAGAATTTCTGTTTTTCTAAATAAAAATTTTTTTAAACAATTTTTTTTTATCTTTAAAAAAAAAGATTGATAAATAATAATTCGATCTCTAAAAAATTTTTAAATAATAATTGGATCCAATCAAACCCAATCAAGTTTGATCACTAAATAATAATTCAATAAATCAGTAAAAATAAAATACAGCACTATATCAAAAAAAAGGCTAGTAATGCTAAAATTGTAATTAATTCGCAGCAAAGTATAAACTGACAAAATAAACAATATTCAGTTTTATTCAGTTTATTTTTAGTTTATATGGTAATTATTCATATTATTTTCACGTAAAAAAAATAAATCGAATTTCAAATATTAACTACTTAATATTTTGTCAACAGTAGCTTCAACATCAAATACATTTGAACCATGGTTAATAACAGGTAATAAATGTAGTTCAATAACTACATTTACTTCTATATTAAGTAATTTTTTTAATTCCAAATTATTTATATTGACCCATTTTTCGATTTCTGTAACATCTCTTTAATTAGGAATATTTGAATCACTATTACTCTTTTCTATACATGCCACCCAAATTATTTTGGACTGCCGTAATTATAAGTAAAATCCCAAATTCAATTATGACATCCCAAATTATTTTGGCACTTTACATAGTAAATTATATATAAATTAAATGAATTACGACATTCCAAATTATAATTATGGCAATTATGGCATCCCAAAATAATTTGGGCAGCATGTATACTCTTTTCGTCATTATCGTTATCATTGTTATTGTCGTCATCATCATTGTTATCATTATTGTTATCATCATTATCATTATTATTATTGTAATCATTATCCCCATCATTCCCATTACTATCATCACTATCATCAAAAAAAATCATTTCCTTCATCCTTGTCTAAACCATCACTTGCATTAGCTTTAGATAACGCTTCTCATATAGAAGATTGAAAATCGTTTTCTGATACACCTACATAAGCATACTTTAGTTCTTTTTGGGCATTTGTAATATAATATCTATAAAGCTTGACCATAGCTTCCAGTTTTTCAACTTTTAATTTAGATCTTCTTTGATTTGCAAACTATCCCAATACTGAAAAAACTCTCTTACATCTAGCATTGTAAGGAGTTATTGCTAATATTTTTAATGCTAATTTTTGTATATAATTTTCTTCACTATGGACAGAATTGTATAAAATCCACCAAGTAAGAACATCACCCCTACTTGCACTATATGGAATATTGTATTCTTTTTTTCTTAAATAAAAGGATTGGATCTGAAAAATCAAATCAGCAGAAGAAAGTTTATCACCACCCATATTGATCCATATTTTCATGACCAAAATATACACATTACATAAAATAGTTGATTGTAAACTTATTTCTAAATTAATACACTGCCCTACAATAAATTACCGGATTTGACAAAATTTGCATAGCAATTTTCACGTTGCATATAAGTTTATGAATTTTTAATAAAATTCAGCCAGAATTTTTTTATTTGAAAGCTGATCATAGATAGTTTTTATGTATCAAAATAAATAAATATGATTAATTATAAATATAAAAAAGTTTTCTCATTGCAAAATAATACAAAAAATTATGAAATTCTCACTTTTTTTCAGTAATGGATCAACTCTTTAAAATTTTAGAAAATTTTCTTTATTTTTTAATACAAGAAAGCTACAATTGATTGGCTTTCAAACAAAAAAAGTTTGACTGAATTTTGTAGAGAATTCGTTAAGTTTCATATAGACTAAAATTTGTCAATTATTGTTAATTTTACTATGTAATTACAAATTTTTATAAGATTTACTAGTAAAATTGTTGATTTTCGGGCTATATGAAACTTTATGAATTCTCAATAAAATTCAGTCAAAATTTTTTTATTTGAAAGCCAATAAATTGTAGCTTTCATGTATTAAAAAGTAAAGAAAATTTTCTAAAATTTTAAAGAGTTGACACACCCTATAAAAAGTATTATACTTAAAATATACTTAAAATATACTTAATTTAAAAATTGCAAAATACTTATAATATATTTTTAATATATCTAAAATATACTTAAAATTATCTTAAAATATATGTCTAATATATTTAATTTTTGCTCATATATTTAAAATATATTTAAATTATATTTAAATTAAAATTTAAGTATATTATAAGATTATTATAAGTATATTTTTTATATACTTAAAATATACTTAAAATATATTATAAAATATATTATAAGAATATTTTAAGTATGTAAAAAATATATCTATAATATACTTAAATTTTAATTTAAATATAATTTAAGTATATTTTAAGTATTTGGGCAAAAATTAAATATATTAGAAATATATTTTAAGATAATTTTAAATACATTTTAAGTATATTATAAGTATTTCGCAATTTTTAAATTAAATATATTTTAAGTATATTTTAAATATATTTTAAGTATATTTTAAATATATTTTAAAAAGTTTTTAATTATATTTTAAATATAAATACTTTTTATAGGGCCATTGCTGAAAAAAAGTGAAAATTTCATAATTTTTTGTATTATTTTGCAATGAGAAAACTTTTTTATATTTATAATTAATCATATTTATTTATTTTGATACATAAAATCTATCTACGATCAACTTTCAAATAAAAAAATTCTGGCTAAATTTTATTAAAAATTCGTAAACTTATATGCAACGTGAAAATTGCTATGTAAATTTTGTCAAATCCGGTAATTTATTGTAGGGGAGTGTATTAAAAAAATTGTAAAAAATTCTTAATAATTATAAATCCCAATAAAAAATATTTACCTCTATAGTGTGGATGAAGTAAGTATGCTAAAAGATAAAGTTGGATATTGAATTCTTGCCAACATTTATTAAAAAGTTTAATACATTGATATTTAAAGTTATAATCAGAAATAGGTGGAAGTGATTTAATTTTTCATGTAAGTTTAATTAATTTAACAAAACAATCTGCAAGAATGCAAGTGTTGTTGTTTTAAATTCTAATGATTTAACAACTGATTTTACAGGTTCTAAAAGGATATTTACAGCTTTTACATCGGTAAAAAAAGATTGACTTCAAATAAGTTCTGAAATATTTAAGGTTGCCTACCTAAACCTTTCCAAATTTCTACAATTAGTTTCTCCAAAATTTTACTATAGTTTTATTATAGTTTTGGTAAAGTTTTGGCAGTTTTGGCATTTATAGTAAGTTTCATCAGGTTTCACTTTTCTCCAGAGTTTTGCCAACTTTTTAATAAGACCTTCATATAGTTTCAGCAAAGTTTCGCTATTTCAGCATTTCGCCAACTTGCCAAAACCCTTTAGTTTCTCCAGCAACCTTAGAAACATCAGTACTTAACTTTTTTGGAGTTTCATTTAAAATCTTGATTATTAAAAAAAAATTAGTAAACAAATATATAATGCAAAAATAACATACTATCCTTTCTTAATCCTTACATTTTTAAGTATTTGTTCTAATTACAAAATAGAATCTGTGCAATCCCAAGCTGTAGTCCACCTAGTTATAACATAAGTTTTTAGTCTATCTCTTTTTATTTCATTTGTTATCTTTGAACGTAACTCTTCACCAGTTTGATAAGATTGCTTAAAGTATTTAACTATTTTTTGACATTTTGAAATAACATCCTTTGCAAATATTGTTTGCAAATATCAGTCGAAATCAAATTTACATGATAAGTGATGCATCTGATTGGTAATATGTGTTTGTACTTTGTATCGTTCAGCAATTCTTTTTTAGTAGCTGTACAAGCAGATGCATGATCTGATACAACTGCTGCAAAATTTTCTGCACCAACTTTAGTGATTACTTTATTCAATTAATCAGCAAGAAAATTTACCGTTATCACCGGCATCTGCTATATACCGATAGATGAAGTCCTAATATTTATAAATATATATATCCTTGTTTGGTTTAGATTTTATTATTTCAATTTATTCAAAATTTCAAACTGTGATAATTTCCTTTAATATCTTCATAATATCATTATTTTTGTTTTATTAATTTTTATTTTAAATATTAATTTTATCAATTATTAAACGTTTTCTAATATGAAGCCATATTAGTAACTCTATATTAACAACTAATACAATTATTAATAACCATTAATTTTCCCAGTTCCAATCTGAAGATTGGTCTTTAACCATTAATAATTTCAATTTCAATCCGAAGATTGGTAGAGTTCAATCAACTCCAAAACCTCGATCTTAAATATCTTTTCAAGTTACAATAATAAATTGATTATCTCTCGATTATCCATCTAAAACTCAACATTTCCCATCACAATTTATCAATTTATCATTATCCATGACTTTGTTCAAACTATCCATCATAATTTGTTATTATCCATAATTTGTCTAAACTGTCCATAATTTTTATTGTCCATAAATTGTCCATTCTATTGTCAAAGTCCTCCTAATATTATATCATTTCATTAACGTGATAATAATCTATTTATACTAAACTAATAATAACTAATCTAATAATATAAATAATTATAAATAACTGAACTATAAATAAATATTACTATAAATAACTATCTATTGTACAATTATAGTAATGTATTTTCTAATTATTTCAGTTAAATATTCTTCCATCAGCTGAATGTTTATCCATATTCCATTTGGTATATTATTCATCCTTCAGGTAATTATTCTTCTGATTACGTGATTATCTTGATATCAAGGGTTATACCATATAAGAATTTGCTGAAAGATTTTTTATGCAATATCAGATATATAATCTCTTTTCGATTAGATGTTATAATTACAAATGCATATAACAATTGCCCTAAAGGACTTGTTCAACCATCAAAACCTATTTAAAAATAATAATAATTAATAAATTTGTTTCTAATAATAAAAAAAAAAATATTTTTTATTTTATTACCCAACATTAAATTTTTTGTTCTCTTCAGTTCTAAATGCTGATCAACTACAATGTTAGCTAATTCTTCATATAAAAAATCTTGTGAAAGTGTATTTGCAGATGAAGGATCATATTCTAAATATAAACTTTTAACCATATCAATAAAAAATGGATGTTCAATAAGACGAAAGGAGACTCCACAGCAAATAAAAAATTTTACTACTGTACGATCACAAATTTGCTTTTTAATTAGTTCTATTGTATTAGATTCACTGTATTTTATAATTAATTGCTGATGTCCTATTTTTTTTAGATGGTACTTCTGCTGCTTCTAATTGAAAAGTTCGACTTTCACCACGTGTTTTAACCATAAATAAAAATTTTTCTTTGATATCTGAGGGTACTTTATTATGACAACTAAGCGCTAAGTGTACTTTTATACTATTAGGTTCACTATATGTTTGACTTCATGAACAATATTTACACTTGCAATCTTGATGTCCTTCTTTTTTTTCTTCAATAGCTGTAAAAAAATTCTAAATTTCTTTTAGTTTTTAACCTGGCTTAGCATTTAGCTTTTTTTAGTATAAAAGATATTGGATTTTCACTTTCACTTATTTTTACTTGTTTTATTTTATAAAAGAAAAGCAGCAAAACAAAGAAAACTTCAACATTTGAATAAAGAATATCAAACAAATATGCATTATGTATAATTTGATGTACAAAATGTAATATAATATACTATGACGTTATTGACATAAATCATTTTGGCAATTTCAGCAATTATGTCTGTAATTTGTATAAATTCAATTTGGCTGTAAAAATAAATATGGCAATATGTCAAAAAAAATGGTCATGCTAAAATTATTACGACAGATTTTTACAGACATAATGCCAAACTGTAATTAATTCGCGGAGAAATATATACTAAGTGATTGATCTCACATAACTGGTCTATACTACAATAGTGAATTTGAATTTATTGCTTGAAGTGAAGCAAGTAAAACAATATTCTGCTCTATTTCTATAGTACTATTCACTATATAATCTATAATTTCCATGTTTTCTATTACAAATAGGATACAGTGAGCTCTATGGCTGAGATGATGCAAAAATATAATTATCAATCTCTCTAAAATTCAAAATATAGAAAGTGCTCTAAGACGAATTTGATAATTAATTCTTGATTAGATTTGACTTCGAAAGTAATAGGCCCTTTTTCTTCACATTGCTCAGAAAAAGATAAATCAGATATTTTATTTTCTGGTTTTGAATTTATGAAAAGGTGATCATCTGATAATTATCATGGCTTAAGTTCTGTTTCTCTTTTATATTTTTTGTATAAATTGGAGCAAATCTTATTTAATAAAATATTTGGCAAACTAGTTAATTTAGTATGCCAATTCAGATATTCAGGGATTAGTATTTTATCAGATTTGATTATTTTTTTTTTTATATTATTGCAAACAATTTAAATCCCTTTTTTCTTATAATTCAAAAATTTTCAGATAGAAAGCTGTTTAATAATATTTCATTCTTATCATATTTTTAAAAAATAGTTAAATAAATCATTTCCTGTTGTCTAAAAGATCAGAAAGGAGTAATTAGATTATGCAGTTATCTCAATTTTACGCTGTTCACATTTAATAAAATAATATTCAGCTTTATACCTGGTACCTTCTATATATACTTTCTTCATCATCATGATCTAATTTACATAATGGATATGATGTTCCATCAGTAATTCCATAATAATCAAAATTTTCACTATTAAATTCTCTATATAGATTAGAATATTGATCTAATATCTTGTTGCAAAAATAGATGTGATTATAAGTTGGATTATTTCTATTTGCTTGATGTGTGATTAATGAAATTATTTCTGGTGTCATGATTTTTTTTTCATGTGATGAAAACTGATACTTAATATAGTAAAAACCTTTTATACATCGGCCAATTACCTTTCCTTTACTATACTCATTCTCACACCCTAAACATAAACCTGAACTCTTAAATTCATACCCATCATTACATTCATCATTATAATATAGTAATGATAGATAAGGATATTCTTTTAATGTCATATTGATATAAGGAGTACAAGCATCATATGGGATGATCGGTGAATTATCTGAACTGATTACAGAGGAATTATTTGAAAAATTAGAGTCATAAGATGGAGTAATAGATGTGGTTGAAATGTTTATCTCAACTAAATCTAAGTATTACCTTTGTGTTTCAGATGCATTATTCTAATTATTTTTTGGGGTCTGATAATTACCAGTGATCAGCATAAAATCTATAATATTTTGGATTTGAGTATTATTAAGGCTTAAAATTGCATTTGTATTATAGGTAATTTGCTTTATTTTTCACATCTACTGCATTAAATAATTTATATAATTTTCTTGCCTTAGATAGTTATTAACGTAGATTAATATTACTAATATATCTGGAAGTAGTTTTTTAACTTCTTGGTATACTTGTTGTTTCATAGTATTAATTTTAACTTTATTGATAATACGAATTTCATTAATTCTTTTATCATAACTTTCTGCAAAACCATATTAGTATAAAATCTCCTCATGTTCAGAATGAATAACTTTTCAAAACTTATAGATTATACTCTTTGCTGTAATAAAAAATTGCTATTTT
This sequence comes from Rhizophagus irregularis, assembly GCF_026210795.1. Lineage (NCBI taxonomy): Eukaryota > Fungi > Glomeromycota > Glomeromycetes > Glomerales > Glomeraceae > Rhizophagus > Rhizophagus irregularis. The sequence continues at coordinate 2,129,119 of NC_089433.1, forward strand.
TTATTGATTACTGGTGAATTAAGCAAAATTTTTATATCTATATTAATGGATAGAACAGATAGTTGTTGCATTAAGTCATATTCCACTTCCTGTTTAGAAGGAACAGTGAAATTGCCATCTTCAAATAAATTCTTTCTGAAGGATAAGTTATAGTCCAACTAGTTACCCTAGCCGTTTATTACTAAATAATATAATTATATTATTTAGTAATAAACGGCTTAGATTAGGTTATTTAAGTAGGTAACAGTCTAACAATAAGTAGGTAATAATCTAAAATAATGTTACTTAGTTATTGTTAAACTGTTGCCTAGTTATGACTAGGTAATAATCTAAAATAATGTTACTTAGTTATTGTTAAACTGTTGCCTAGTTATGACTAAATAATTTAAATAATCTAAATAATCGAAATATACCTATTTTTATTTAGTTCTATGCATCAATAATCATTTTCTAATATAATTTATGATATTGGGATTCTATGGTTGATTGGTTGTTGAATTCTATGTTGGAGGTCTGGTTTGTCTGCAATTATTTGGATTCTAAGTTTTATGATGAAGTTTTTGCCATTCTGCGCCTCTTTGGTTGCCTGTTAAGGATTCGAGAGTGCTTCCTTCTTCACCTATTTTGTTATCCATCAAAATGCTGAAATATGGTAAAAAAATATCATGTCAGGTGGCGCAGTGTATAATTTCTGGCCGATCTTTGGGACACATGATCTAAGTTGGCACTATGATAGTAACCTGGTAGTGCCCGGAACTCTCCTGGAACTGTCGTGGAACTGGCAGGGGAATCTGAGTGCTTATTAGTTCGCCAGTTTCAGGCCAGCTTGGATGCCGAAATATTATGCCCAAAGATCTGGCCAAAATTGTGAAATAGTGCTGGCCGATTTTATACTGCGCCTTACTGCGCCAGTCACGTGATACTGTTCGGCACCGGAACACCCTCACATAAGTTACTTGATCAGCCATAGATAAAAAATCGGTTAAATTTGGCCGGCACTATGGTATGTAATTCTAGCGGGCTAGTGATAGGGTATTCTTCTTCTAATATTTTATATAATGATTACGCAGAAGAATATCTAAATATCACCTATTAGGAATATGTTTATTCGCGATTTGCTTGTCTAGAAAGATGAAGGCTTCTCCCAATATTTTATATAATGATTACAGAGTTACCTTCACTTGTTGATACATATCAGTTGCCTATTTGTTGCCAGTACATGTATGCCAATTTCGATTACCGGTATAGGCGGTATATATTGATTCTGACCAGGCCTTCCATACCCAAGTACATATCTAGAAAAGTGTACCCTTCTGCCATTTTTATATAATAGATTACGCGGAGGCTATACCATATCCGAGTACATATCTAGGAAGATTAGGGTATGGAAAAGTTCAGGTCCAGGACTTTAGGACTGAGTCTTTGAACTCAGTCTTGGTAAGACCTAGTCCTAATTTTGGGACTTAATTTGGACGGTCCCAAATCGGTTTTTATAATAAACAATATAAATAAATTTAGAGATTAATTTCGCAGATCTTTACTGCAATTTAATAAGTCATGTGAAATATGTAAATCATGACACGTCTCTTACCGTCAAAATTTTCGCGTTTTGCATTTTACTTTACTTCACTCTTCCCATTGTTTTTTCCTTCCCATTAAATTTTTCAGTAAAAATGTCTTATTCGAATTATGATTTTGAAGATTTTAACAATTTTGATGAATTTGAACCTTTTGAACAAGATGCACCTCCTATAGAAGATGAAGAAAATGATGATAATGATGACAGTGAAGAAGAAACCTCACCTCAATCTCGCCGAACTTCACCAACATGGAAGTATTTTAACGAACAAACAACTCAACATCCAGGATATCCAGTTTGTTGCAAATGTCAATGTGTTTTTGGAAAAAAAACTGGAATTTCAACTTTAAAACGACACTTAGAATCTATACATAAAATAAAGATAGGAAATGTCAAAAATACAGGAAAGAATCAAAGTATTTTGAATTTTAGGCAAACTGATCCTTGGCCTGAAAAAGAAAAAAAATGAACGAGATATTGCAGTAGTAGAGTGGGTAATTGGAGATGCACAACCCTTCCGTTCTGTTGAAAATTTGCGATTTAAAATTATGATCAATAAATTTGATTCTCGATATCAAATTCCAGATGAAAAAACAGTAAAAACTTTGGTAGTTGATTATTTTAAAGAAAAACGTAAAAATATACAAGAAGATCTAAATGCAATTCTGGGCAAATTATCTTTAACAGCCGATATGTGGACTTCAACATGTAATAATGATGCATTTCTTGGCCTGACAATTCATTATGTTGACAATAATTGGAACCTAAAAAACTTTTTATTAGATATTATTTCTTTTACTACCCGTCATACTGGAAATAATATAGCAAATGCAATAAAATCAGTTTTAACAGAATTTAATCTACTTGAAAAAACTTTGGCTTTAACTACTGATAATGAATCGGCGATGGTAGTTTGTGGAAGAATAATTGCAGAAGAACTTACAAGAGAACTTAATGATCAGTCTTTTCGACATTATAGGTGCTCTGCACATATTTTAAATTTGGCCGCGCAGCAAGGAATTAAAATTATTGATGATGAGGTTGTTAAAATTCGTGAGTTAATGAAAAAAATTAAACACTCAACTCTAAGGTGTGATAGATTACGAGAATTGTGTTCAATAGAAAATTTAACATATTACAAACCACAATTAGATGTTGAGACCAGGTGGAATAGCACCTATTACATGATTGTAAAATTCCAAAAAATGTTGCGACCTATTGAAATGTTAGCTGCAACAGATCAAGACATTAAAAAATTCGTACCGGACGCGCAAGGATGGATAAAAATAAATGTAAGTGTTAGCTATTCTTCATTAATAACGATATTAACATTAATTAATAACATAACTAATCCAAAAAATAAACTACATTATGACTAATTTACAATATAAATAGGATACACTTACGTTACTGGAACCATTAGAAAAAGCAACAGTATTGCTTTCAGCTTCCTCCTATCCCACCATTTCTGATGTAAGGTTTTTGTTTCTTGGAATCCAACAACATCTAAACGATTATATTGGAAAAGAAGAATTTAGTCAAAGTGAAGTAGCATCATCAATACTTCAAAAAATTGATCAGTATTGGGAAGTAGTGGATTCATCTACCTTAGCGTCTACGGTACTAGATCCACGCACAAAACTTACTTTGTTTTCTGCTGGAGAAGAATCAACAAATGCAATTAATGCAGTAAAAAGGCGTTTTTCTGAATATCATACACCAATGTCTCAACCAGCTGTAATTAATCATGATAATGGTGAAATAGCAAGCACTCGTGATTACTTTCATCAATTAAAGAGGAGGCGATTAAATAATAGTACCGCATTAAATATTACAAGACCATCAACTGGAATTTATGAGGAGATTGACCGGTATCTTGCTTTGCCATGTGATGATAATGTTGCGCCATTGCTATGGTGGCAGGTTCATTTTCGAGAGTTTCCAGCATTAGGTGCAATGGCACGAGACTATTTATCCATTCAGGCTACTAGTGTTACGTGTGAGCAAGCATTTTCTGTGGCGAGTAATACTCACTGGTAAAAAAATGGTCTATCCTACACATATCCTACACATATCTTACATATATCGGGTACTCAAAATGTAGAAAATCATACACAAATAATACACATATCATACACATATCGGGTACTTATATATATAGTATACCTATCAGGTACCTGATATATGTATGATATATATATTAGTACCCGATATGTGTATGATATGTGTATTATTTGTGTATGATTTTCTACATTTTGAGTACCCAATATGTGTAAGATATGTGTAGGATAAATCATTTTTTTACCAGTGACTATAACTCGCACAAGAAATAGATTGCAACCAGATACGTCTTGTGCATTATTGTGTTCAAAAAGTTGGCTTGAAAAAGGAATAGGAAAGAAAAGAAATTAAGAGTAATGGGTAACGTTTAATTGTTTATAGTAATATAATCACTGTATATACTTTTATTAATCAAGTTCAGAAAAATTTTTTTCAACTTACAAAATAAAAAATGTGGCTTTGGTGGGAATTATTACAACGCCATTACTTAAATGGTTAGCATTTTGATTATCGACGAATTAATAAATTTTTTTTGTAGCTCGTAATAAATAAATTATTTAAGTATTTTTTGTTTAAAATTAACCAATCAATTCAATCGGGACTAAGTCCTAACTTAAGTCCTAGTTTCGGTCCTTAAACTGGGTCCGGTCTGTCCATGTGCCAGGACCTGTAAGTCTTGGGACTTTAACCGGACTGTAACGGACTTTCCATTCCCTAAGGAAGATGGGGCTTCTGCCAATATTTATATAATAATTACGCAGAAGGCTTCACTTTTTAGGGTAATACCTGACCACATATCTAGAAAAATTAGGTCCGAAGAAGTCTTCATATCATAAAATAAGTCTTCCGCCAATATTTTGCGCACTTGCCTACCCTAGATATTATATCATATCTGGGTACATATCTAGGAAGGATAAGTCTTCTGCTATTATTTTGCGCACTTGCTTACCCTAGATGTCATATCATACCTGGGTACATATCCCTAAGCACTTCTGAAGTTACCTCATATCCGGACACATACCTAGGAAGATTAAGCCTTCTGCCATTTTTATATAATATAATTCCGCAGAAGGCTTCATTTTTTCAGATACATCTGAGTGTCTTTCTTTTACGTCTTGCTTAATAAGTTCGCTATCGCCTCTTTTTTCGAAGGACGAAAAAATTAATTAAACATTTCGGAAATATATTGGAGTATATAAAGTTTTACTTACTGACGACATGCATACCTCAACTATTTCTGACCAAACTGTTCGAGGAACTCTCGCCCGCTACAACGGCGCCGGCCTTTTAGCTGGTATCCCATCACATAATGATATTGTGGCAGAATTCGATAATGGGATGACCACTATACTTCAACAAAGCCTATCCGGCAAGCAACCCATACATTTCATGCCTACTGAAGTTAGTGATGATATCGAGGGGTATTCCTCCTATATCTTGCGTATCACTGGTTCTTTGATTAATGGGCAAAAGGTGGTCGTGAATATCACAGGTATCCGACCATTCTTCGATGTTGAAGTACCTGAAAACCATTCCCCCTCTTCACTTAAGACCACATTAGCACGCATTTTATCAGTTACACTCAAAAATACAACAAAATTTGGGTTTGAGGATATTCGTGCTTTTCCACTTCAGGGCTATTATACAGAAAAGAAAGCATATATCCGTATAAGGACGTGGAACCACTTTGATCGGTATAATGCCCTAAAAGCAGTTCGTGAAGTCGGCATTCGTACAGCCTCAGATGATCTAAACTGCCAGTATTATTACCGCAAAGTAGCTCGTGAAGAACGATTACCTCTTTCAAGCTGGGCCGTATTAAGCAATTATTTATACGAATTCACCCCGGATGGTACTTACCTATTTCGACTATCTGTGGATAATTATAATCCAATAAGTGAGGACGATTATAATAATTCATTATTCTCCTCGGCACTTACGAGGGATCGAACCCTCATACTCACATGGGATATTGAGACATATAGTTCACGAAAAACAGGCGAGGTGCCTAACGCAAAATATGATAAAGACAGAGTGTTTATGATTTGTATGACAGTGCATTGGAAAGATGATCCCGAACTGTTAAAACAAATCTGTCTTGTCGATGTTGAAACAGCACCAGAGCCAGGCTGGATCACAATTGTATGTGGATCCCAGACAGATTTAATAAAAGCATTCACTTTATGTTGGCAACTTCTAGCCCCAGATATACACATAGGATTTAACGATTCTCAATACGATTGGCGGTTTATTGTAGAGAAAGTTAATAAATTAGGAGTTCTCGAATGGATGTTCAATCATATGTCATTCAAGCCATCGAGCCTGGAAAAAATTATAAAATGGGAATATCGATATAATATGATAAAAGTAAATGATGGAAAATTCCATTCGAAACATCTTAAAATTCCGGGATGTGTAGCTATTAATGTCTGACCCTGTTTTATGGGAATTTATTCTAAGGCTGAAAAGAGTAGTTTAGCATTTTACCTAAATGAATGTGGGCTTGAAAGTAAAATGGATATGCCTATTCACCGCATGAACAAATATTATGAAAGGGCATTAAAAGAGCCAGATTCCATGTCGGCCGAACAAATGCGTGAAGTGGCCAAATATTGTATTATCGACGCTCTTAGTTGCCAGCGGTTAATGGTAAAGCATAATGCAATTAATGAGTATAGAGAGGTGGCATCCGTAGCCTTCTTATCATTATTTGATGCACATTATTTTGTGGGAGGTATGAAGGTTTGCAACCTTTTAAGTGCTAGCGCATGGCAAAGAGGGATCCTAACCAGTATGATTTCAAGCCAACAAACAGAAACTGGAAAATACCCTGGAGCCTATGTTTTCCCACAAGTAAAGGGTCTCGAAAATAGACGTCCTGTAACTGGCTTAGATTTCGCATCTTTGTATCCAAGCCTTATCATGACATACAACCTTTCGCCCGATAAAATGATTTTATCTCGAGAACGTGCTGAACAAAGTGGTAAAAAACTCCACGAAATTAGTTTTAAATTCAATAATTAGGATTGTCTCGTATGGTCTATCCAACATAATAACATTCCCGAAGAAAAAGGTCTCTATGCCATTGTGTTAGAATATTTATCTAGTAAACGGAATGAGATGAAAAAACGTCTCGCTCCCTTGAAAGAGAAAAAGGAAAACATGGATCTGGTAATTGGTTTAATGGATAAAGGTTTATCATTACCAGGAGCTATTGAGCAAGTCTTAGCAACTACAGAGGAAAAAAAGCGTGCCAGCCTTAGCAAAAGTTTACATCATTTTATTAATAAGAAAAAACATGAATTTATAGCAGAATATGATTCTATTTGTTTCGACTGCTCTTGCTTAGATGCGAAACAATATGCTCTTAAGGTGTACATGAATACATTTTATGGCACTGCTGGAGATAGTAAATCCCCCTTCTTCTTGCGTGAACTTGCTGGGAGTGTTACTTCGGCTGGACAGAGAAATATCAAATTCGTTGCGGATTTCGTCAAGAGAAAGGGATTTGGAATAAAATATGGTGATACGGATTCCTTGTATCTAGTCTGTCCAGAAGAACGCTTCCAGAGGTGTGATGAGGCTTATGATAGTGGCAACGGGATCTCAAAAGAAGAATATTGGTCTCGAATGGTGGAAATCTCTATGGTGGAAATGGAAAAACTTCGTGATGAAGTTAATGACTTTCTCAAGGAAGATAACGGATCCCCTTATCTTAAAATGGCATATGAGAAAGTCTTATTTCCGGTAGTATTTACTGGAAAGAAAAAATACTATGGTATCCCGCATGAAAGCAAGCCGAACTTTAATAAAAAGCTTTTCATTCGGGGAGTTGAGGTTGTAAAGCGGGGGCAGTCTAAACACTTTCGTGAGGTGGGTAAGAAGGTCATGGGAGAATCTATGAGGCTGGATAATACTCGCACCTTGCGTCGGATTGTGGAGGACGTGCTCAAAGAGACCATAAATGATATTTCACAGATAGATCTTAATGGGGTGATTAAAACTGCTGTGTGGAAGCCCGATAAGAATAACAAGAGTGTTCAGCGTTTTATTTCACGAATGCGAGACAGACATACTCGTGAAGAAGCAGACGCCAAACGGCTCATAAAAAGAGGGCTAACATCCGAGCCTTATCTTTATGAAATCCCAGAACCGGGTGAGCGTTTTGAGTATGTTGTAGTTGAGAATAATTCATCAGATAAGGTCGGAGATAAAATGGAGTATCCAGAGGTAGTGAGGCGATTAGGTAAAAAGATCGATATCAGCTATTATCTGAAAACCGTCGTCGGCCTCTGTGCACGATTTATTAACTATGATGAAAGTTTCCAGCCATCATCTGAAATTGTGCTGGAGGCCTTAAAAAAGTTGAAAGATGCTAATAAAGCGGGTGATAATAAAGCGGATGACGGTGGGGTGGATGGAGATGACCTGGATGAAGACGAAGAAGATAAAGATGAAATGGATGAAGATGAGGTATCAAAAATAAGAGATGTCTTAGCGCAGAAATTGGCTGAAAAGTGGATTAGGGGGTATATCAAAAGCCTACGTGATGGTCCGAAAAAAGATAAAACCATCATATCTCATTTATGGGAAGGGGCACGCATTTACGTGAAAAAATTATTTGATACTACTTATGCCAACAAGGGAGAACACCTGACTAACAATGCTTATTACCAATCATTACTCAATGCGCTAGATAAGCAAGAAGAATCCATCCGCTTAAAACTTTCATCATTGCTTAAAGAAATTTCTGAGGTTGATATAGAGTATAGAGACAGTATGTATAAATTAGTTACTAAGAAGAGACACAGAGCAATGTCCTTAGAACAATATTTAACATCATATTATTTGGATGAGTGGGTCCCAAAGGGACCGTGTAAGCTACTAGCAGATTTCTGAAACATATGGTACAAAGTGGTTGGCCTAGAAATCACACGCTACCGAACATTGTCAAAATTACAGGATAGCAAAAAAGATGATTCATCCGAATCAGATATAGACGAGATTATCGAATTATATGGATAAGTACTCTTAGCGGGATGTGGAAATTTCAGCTAAGAAACTTAGGCGTTAAGGTGCTTCGCATAATATTATTTATATATTTTTTCTCGTGTAATAATACCGGCTAACTTCAATTCCTATATTCGATCTGGGTTTGCAAGACAAACATCTCTTCCGGCCTCCGATCATACAGCCCGACCTCGGATATGCCTGAAGATAATTATTAGTATTTTGCATATCAAAGTTTACGATCAGCCGAAAAATCCACATATTTTAAAGATAAGCTTTATTGGTATAATGGCCGAACTACGTGACCAAGTTTCCCAGTACATAGGCTTCGAACCCAACAAAATCCATCTCCCGATCACAGAAGATGATAGATGGTTATTTCGCAAAATAATAGCAGATCAGGAAGGGATGAGAGATATCGTAATGGATGACTATCAATATTTACTACAACACGGTCATAATGGTAAGGGAGGTAACCGGATCCATATTGGATGGTTGTTTGCATGTACACTGGCCCAAGCTAAAAAGATATTAATAAATCCGCCCGAAGATTTATCAAAAAAGGTATTAGCCCACATCCAAAGATGATTCAGAGAAGTCCCGCTCGCGCCAGTACTTATACGGTAGTCGATTAGGATTTGAGATGATAAATATCTGGCCTATTTCTATATTTTTTGTAGGTAAAGTATCGGTCACTTTCTTTCGACTTGGCACTCCACATATTCCATATTTTTTTCCCGATCACAAGCCATATAATTGCAATCAGTAGTAAGGTAAGTATGGAATATATTAACATAGGCGACATTAAGGAGTCCGCAACAATAGGAATAGCCGGTAGTAGAGGTATTGATTGGGCTGATGATACCATTTATGCGCCACCTGCGGAAATAATTTGGGATGAATCATTCATAGGCGGGGGTGGAGGGGATATTTCATTATTTTCCTTCAATTCTAACTGGTCTCTGAGGGACCTATTTTCTTCCATTAAATTTGATCGCGCCGAATACAAAGCATCTATTTCCCGACTGGTTATCTCATGTGTCGTTTCTATCCCTTTTTCCATACATTCTATTGTATATTCTTTTGAATTATGGTCCTCCTTCGCTCGTTCCAATTCAAGCCTGAGGGATTCTATTTCAGATGAGCTTATTTGGGCTGACTCCCCTCCCGTTACATCCAAATCATGATATGTACGCTCTAGATCTATGTCCTCCAACTTACCTTCCAATTCGCGTATTTTAGTTTCAAGAGAAAGAATCTGGACCTTGTCAGCGGACGAAGCTTTCTGGGCCAAAGTCGCCTTTCTCTTCAGTGTTTTAATCTCTGATTTGAGCGATTGGATTTTAGCAGTATATTTGACTTCAAGCTTACGTTGACTTTCGGAATGAGACTTCCGTTCAGAAATAAGTTGGGATCTAACCTTAGTACTGGACGCGTTTAACTGGCTAGCTTTATTTTCAAACTCCTTTTTTCGCTCATTGTACTTATCTACCAGCTTTTCGCTGAGATCATTAATTTCGGCTTTAGATTTAATAGCGGAATATAATTTTTCTTTAAACTCTTGCTCATATGTACCACCAAGTCGTTGTCCGACCCCCTTAAAGGAATCATTATCTTTATTATTGATATTTTTCAAGGTATATACATTGGTCATAGCCTTTTTTTTTCGGCTTAGTTGCTAATATAAAAAATGTGTCTAAAAATTTCTGGACTGAATCTACCGAAAATATATCGATAGTACTGAATATACCAAATATATCGGATGGATCGAATGTACCGAATCTACCGAAAATAAATCGATAATATCGAACAAAAATCGATTGAATATCGAAATTATATCGAAAATACACCGATAATTTTTCGAAAGATTTTTTTATATCTATCTGTAAAAAATGCTTCAGTATCTACGTTCAGATGCGACCCCCCTATCAGCTGAAGATATTCAGGATATTATTAAAGCTAAAAATTCAATGAAGCGAGCATCGGAAGCCATGGCTAACAAGTACAAAATATCATCACGACGGGTATATCAAATATGGAGAGGAGTCCATCCACAAATAGATCCTAAAGACATAAATCGATTTTCGGAAGAACCTGGTTCGCCTTAGCAAGCAGACCCTGTGGAATGTAATGTTATTTCTGGAAGTAAGGTAAAAAAGTTTGGAGGAAAAAAAACTAAGTCTAAATCCGTTCGTATCTCTGAATTACCTGTTATTCAGACACCACTAGCTTCAATAAGCTCAAAAAGTTTAAATATAAGCAATGAGGAATTAGAAGCATTTTGTGAGAAAGAAGATAAGAGAGGCGAAAAAATCACAGAAGAAATGAATAGGATACTAGCCACGTAAAAGATATTTTTCATTTAGTTCATTATAACGTAATAACAACTCCTCACATAATTCATTGAGATTTTCTTTAGACTTAAGAGTGTTATATAACATTCTTTCAAGCTCCTCATAACTCACTTTTTTTTTAATGTCACATCTGCATCCAAGTCCTGTGAAATCTTGTCTGGAGCTGGCAGATCATCACATTCGGGAGTAGTCCTCACACAATTCACCTCGAGCTTATTCTTGATCTTATGCATAGTCACTGGGATGATATAATCCTTTCCATTAAGAGGGATCTTTAGCTCGTTAGTAGCCCAATCCACTGCGCACCTATATTTCTTTAAAAGTTGGTTAGAAAATATTAGCGTCGGCTTTTTATATCTCATGACAACAAAATCTTCATGAATGGTAAGTCCAGGGGCTAGAGTAATTGGTAGATTGCGTACGACCCCAACAGATTCAACGGGAACAGTGGAGATGCCTTCAAGATCATGTATCTCAGATTTATTGATTTTATCTCCCACGCGTTCAACAATATTCTCCGTTATGATAGGGGTTCAGCTCCAGAGTTGAGAGTCATAGCCGGAATCTTTAAACGCCTGATTTTACACTTCACGGTCGCAACACTGGTTTTCGGCTCCTTCTTCTTGACGAAGTCGATCTCCATAGGATCATCTAAAGACTCCTCTTCCAGACTGAACTCATCCGAATCTTTTGAAGATGATGATACATCATTTTGGGATACTATCTTTGCCTCCGTAGCAGCCACTATCTGTTTGGACGCAATGAGACCAGAATCTTGGAAAAAATGTGGGGGAAGATTAGTTTAAGCTCACTATGAAGGACTTTACGAATAGTCTCCTCTAGTGGTATTTCTCTCAGCTTGGCACTAGACATCTCTTTAGAGGATAATTTCTCAGATTCACTCCCCTTCTTCACTTTTTTTTTGTCTTGGCAATATTAACAGTATTATCGCCTCCAGAATCGGAAGAATCATCTGAACTTGAATCAGAATCAGAACTATCGTTAGATGAGGTATTGGAAGAAGAATCTAAATCTGAATCTGGTTCTATAGCGAGATTAACCTTACCCTTTTTAGACTTCTTACTTTTCTTTTTCTTCTTTACAGAGCACTTACGAGAAGTGTGTCCAAATCTACCGCACTTAGAACATTTCTTAATGGCACTTTTAACGGCGGATTTGATAGCATTTATTGTAGCACTATTTAGTGTCATGCCAGCCATACTGTCAGTAATATCATCCACAGGATCATAATTATAATCATCGCTAGGGCTACGCTACCTTTCCCTCTTAATAGTTCACTTAAAAATCGTCTAATAATAAGGTCTTTCCTCTCTTATTGGCCGATTTTTTACTATTATCTAGAATCTTAGTTGCTCGAGACATAGTCTCTTGAAAGGATTTAGCTATGGCTTCTTGTAAATCAGCCTTAGTGATATTTTCCTGACCAGAAGAAGATACCGGTGATAGATTTGGCACCGATTGTTGTAACGCCTGAATCCTACTATTTACAATTTTATCAATATCTTCTGTAGTAATATTCTGGTGGGCAGGCGCTTTTGGTTTTGTCTTGGTAATTGGCTGGTTATAAATATCCTCACCCAGAAGCAAATTATTCCTTTCTGTTTCAATCTCTTCCAGTGTCTCAATCAATTCATCATTTAAAGGTCTGTTTAAACCCAGTCGTTTCATTTCCAACTTGTTTTCAGGAGTCAAGCCACGTATAAATTGTATTCTTTTTTCACGATCAGATATTCGAGCCCAGCTAGCATATTTATTTATCTTTCTATAGTAATTTCTAACTGAATCAGATCCTTGAGTCAAAGTGCCAAAGATCAATTCCTGTTGCTCTCAAACAACTGTAGGATAATTCCTTTTAAACCAATAGATGACCTGACTAATATTGATATCAGGAAGGACTATATGATTGTTATTATTTAAAGCTCCATTCGGGCATTGGTTGCTGTACCAGCATCGACAGGACACCCATCAGCAAGAGACCAATCTTCATCTGCGTGAACATTATGTGCTGAGATAACTGTAGCGCCAGTAGCTCCAGCTGGCAATCCTGGTGGTGGAGTACCATCAGGCGCATTAATCATGGCGGCCGTTATGTTAGCATTATTTAGGGCCACTACGGCGGCCATATTTGCTAAAGCATTCCCACATCTTACATGATTCAATCGCCATTTTTTACCTTTAAGCTTATCTTCAGCCCAACGCGATGCCTCATCTGTCAAGCAGGACCAGAATAGCTCTAAAGCTCTCTGTTTACCACCTGCATTAGCAGTAGTGATATTGGCCGCCGTAAGATAGAGTCTGTAATCTTTTATGAATTCATCTATATCTTCATCCGCTCTACCTGAGAATCTTTTTGGTGCATATCCTGCCATCCTTAAATGTGAAAGATTATTTTGTAATGCGAATATTTGTCCTTGCAAATTTAAATTATTCTGGCGTTCTGCTTGGGTCTTATTTTTCCATTTCTCATATCGCTCATATAACCTGTCTCGATTAAATTCTAACAGACCTATATCCCCTCTACTTAGCTGTAAGTGGTGGGCATTTCGCTGATACAATAATTGTAAGGCAAATTTTTCTTGTATCAGTACACCTATACGGGTTTGCTTTCTTGCTATATTACCTATCATTCTATTTACCTGGTTTTGAGCATTGGTCCGCAACTGATGGAGATCACCAATAACATTAGCCATTCCACCTTCAGCAAGATCTCTTCGCGTAATAGCAAGATCTCGCTCACCTTCTGCATCATAGCGCCTTCTTTGCTCACGGGCTAAATCCTGATGCAAATTATTCTCTTTTCGACGTATCTGCCTTGTCGCCCTTTTTATTTGGTCTATTAGAATATCTCTGGTCGTTGTCCTATTATTTAGATAACCATCTATAGCATTTGCTAGCTCTGTGATTGTGGCCATATTATCATCAGAATTATACAAGTCCGGAGAATTACCTCTTTCCGGTGAATTTTTTCGTGATGAGATAGTTTTGATCCAGCATCGCAATTTCTTTACCTGCTCCTCGGAATTTACTAACAGACTCTCTATACTAGAAATATGTTTTTCATTATCACGAATATCCTTCTTAGCTTGATATAGTTGCTTTTTTAGGCTGGAGATTTTAGATTTTAGCTCTGCTATCTCCTCTTTCGAAGCATTCTCAAGACGTTCTATTTCACCGTTAAGAGTTTGGATTTCTTGTTCACAATGGACACATTCACGTTCCAGCTCCCTGATCTGCTTTTCATTTTGGCAGTTACTATCAACTTCTCTTGCAATTCACTACGAAGATGGTAGTTCTCCTCCTCCAGCTCAGCTTTATATTCTTCACATGTTCTTCTTTGCCTTAGATGGGGCCTCCGAAATGCCATTCTTTTTTGTGATTATAAAAGAGAATCAGAATGAGCCAACCACAAATCTTGATAGACCCTATTGAGGCTCAGAGAATTGAAAAAAATATCATATTGCGTGGAATATATTATCGCCCAACTGGCTATTATTCTAATCCCAAATCGTTAAGAGATGTATGTAAAAAAGAGGGGCACCAATTCCGCCTAAGTGAATGTAAAGATTTTTTAGAAAATCAAGAGTCATACCAAATTAATAAAACCTCTCCAAAATACATCCCTAGAGTCAGCTATGGGCGAATAACACGTCCCAATTGCGTACATCAGTGCGATATACTATTTCTCACACATGATCGTTATAGAGGTAAAAAATATAAAGCAGTGCTTAATATAATAGACTGTGCCTCCAGATACAAAGCTTCAGTTCCACTTAGATCGAAGAAAAGTTCTGAGGTTGTTAAAGCATTTAGAAAAATATATGATGACCCTAGTAATTCTCTTACTTATCCTAAATTACTTCAAACAGATAATGGGCGAGAATGGATGGGCGAGACTTCCCGACTAATGCAAGAGCACAATGTTATAATTCGAGTGATTGGCCCATATAGTCATAGAGGACTTGCTTTTGTGGAGCGTTTCAACCAAACACTCTCAAAAATTCTATACAAAATCCAGTATGCTATTGAATCAATAACTTCCGATCCTCAATTAATAAGAGCATGGGTTAGATATATACCAGTAGTTATTGATTATCTAAATAATTATCCCACGCGCCTTATTCGAGAACCAGGATCAGAAAAGTGGGGACTCGAGCCAGTGAAAGCCATTGTATTAGATCGAGTAGAATCTAAACCATCTACAAAATATAAGCGCCCGGTTGGAAAAGATGAAATAGCATTAAAGAAAGATGATTCTATCCGCTACCTACTTGCCAATGCAGAATGGGAAGGGGGTATGGAGAATCAGAAAAGAGCAACTGACCCTATATGGTCGCCTTCTATTCATAAAATTCAAAAAGTTGTTGTTATAAAGAATGAGCCAGTTTTATATTATCTCGATGGTGAATTTGCACTATCTCGCGGGTTTGTGCGAGAAGAACTTATGTTAATAGCTGATCCAGAAAGGGTTGGTCGTCCGCCTCAAAGCATATTGTCTGTACATATTGCATATGCTTCCCCTACTAATAGCGAGCTAGATCAAGCGAAGAATTATGCTAAGAAGCGCAATGGTCAATGTTTAGGAAAGACCGGACGAACAAATGGCCATAGCATATATCTTTGGTCTTGTAAGAATGGTGCGCATCAGTGGGAGTATCCATTAAAATATATTATGAAAAAATTTGAATGGTGTCCTCTTTGCCATCATACTACCGAAAGAACTGTACGATATATTTTTAAGGATTTGTTAGGCAAGAAATTTCCACCATGTAGGGGTAAGTTCTTAGATGGGCTACACTTGGATGGATATAATGAGGAATTGCGTCTTGCATTTGAATTCCAGGGTCCTCAACACTATCATCACAATAATTTCTATCACCGGGGGAATGAAAATCTAAAATCACAAAATATGCGCGATCAAAAGAAGCGGGATATATGCAAGGACCAAGATATATGCCTTATCGAAGTGCCATACACATGTGACCTTTTGCCTTTCATTAAGCATACACTGATCGAGAAAGGATTCTTGGATAAAGCGAAGGAATAGGTCCATCCCAGAAATTTTTTGGGCTAAGAAATTCATTTTGGCATAATATGCAATACTGTATGGAATTCTTTGTGTATAACGTTAATGAGATCCCCAGAAAATCTTTGGATCGAATGAAGGGTAATAAATATAGTCCAGATTGGCCTTTTCGCCTTTTAGTGACTGAAGGCTCACATAGTGGAAAAACTAATATGGTTATAAACCTTATTCTTGGCAACAAACTTCAGCGCATGTTTAAAGGCAAGAAGGGGAATAGATATATTAAAAATGATCACCTCGTATTGGTTGGAAAACATGCTGAGCCTAAATGGGAGCTGGTTAAAAATGCTTTCCATATTTTTGCAAATAGCCCTGACCCATATCGGGAGAATATCTCATTTCAAACAATAAAGGCCGAAAAAATTCCAGATATAAGCAAATTCTCCCCAAAAGGAAGCACTGTTATTGTTTTTGAAGATCTTTGCGCTGAATCAAAAAAAATACAAGAACGTATCGTCCCTTACTTTATTAGCGGTCGGCATCAAAACATCTCACCAATATATGTAACTCAGAAATATCAAGCTGTACCAAAGATAATTCGTGAAAATATCTCACATCTAGTCATGTTCCGAGGGAGTGGATCTAGAGAAGACATATGTAGAGTTGTGCGTCAATATACGGATGATCCGAAAAAGGCATCCAAGATTATTGACAAGCATTTGCGAAATCAGAATTTTATAGTTTTTGATTTTACTAAGATGATAGATGATCCATTAGCGATTAGACTAGGTTGGGATACTCCTTTGAAGCTGGACGAGTAGAATCTGACTTCATGGATGCCAGCTCTTTTTCCGCCTCCTGCACCTGCATCTTCAGATCTTTGATCTCATAGCGCATTTTCTTATTTGCATTAACCCGCTCATTGTACTCTAGATTTACATCTCGCATAAACTTCTCAAAAGTTCTTTTATTATAATCGAGCAGGTGCTGGGATAGTACTTTAAGCTCATTCATAACCCGGCGATTATTCTCTTCCTCGTGATCATACTTTAGCGCCTCCGGCCAAGTGATATTATCAGTTTGAGTATCATTATCTGAGACAAATATAAATGGTATTTTTTTGAACGATGTCGGGCATTCTGGCCAACTTTGGGTTCATCTCTGGCGCATTAATCTTTTCTGATATCTAATAGCTTCATGTTTTAAAAACGACTCTACAATTGGATTAATTTCACTGGCCTCTTTCTCAGATAATGGGTTACGCCTCCGTGATGTGAGACGAATCCATGCCTCATTTATTATGGAAGCTGGTAACTTAGCTAGCAATTCAGAATATGCTTGGTTAAATGCCATTATATATTTATACATGGCGTAAAAAAATGGAATTCCATGAAATTTCAAAAAATTAGACCACTTTATTCTATCAGATTAGTACATGGAGGTATATTTGTGAAATAAATCACCAGGGCCAGTTTTATTATAATTCAAATAATAATAGTACACCTATGACCGAAGGCACTTCGGGCTGGACAATATATTATTATTTTATTAAGACAATATTCAGGATCTGGGTCAAGGACTGATCTGGAAAATTCAGCAGGTGATACGATACATAGTGTCGACCAATTTTACTAGGCGATCATGTATACAGATTATATAGCTATCATATTATTTTAATAAAGAATCTATAGTCCGGAGAATTTCTTGCACATAGTCACAGTTATTGTTAAAATCTGAGAAATCTATAATAGTTAACCCTCCGTCGAAAGTAGTAATATAGGAAGATTTGAACATGTCAATTTCTAGTGAATTACATGGATATAGTTTGCCTTCCTTTTTACATTTATATCGCGCATATTCTGAAATTTTAACAAAGTTTGTAACAATATTGTTATAATAGTCTTTAGTAGTATGGTAATGTCCAGGATTTGCTAGATATTTTAGCATAATAGTCCAATCACTATAACCAACGAATCTATAATCTTGCTGATACGATTTTATAAAAGTAACTATATATGCTACAGTAGTTAGTCGAACATATAACTGGTATTTCTTCTTTTCTGCCCAGTCATGTGGAGTATAATGATAATACAAACTACGCAAACGAGGTTCATTCTGATGATGTGCAGGTACATCTCTGGCTAGAATTCTTTGACCAAAATAGTCTACATATTGATCATCAGGAATTCTTATATCACGAGGAGTTATACCTAAATACTTCTTCTCGTCAGGAGTATTATCGTTTCTCACCATATTCCAAACTCGTTTTGCCCAAGTTTCAGGTTTCAACTTGAAAGCTCTCCAAGCCCGTTGGATAATTTTTGCATTATTAAATATATGATATGCAGTCTTTTTCCACAATTCATAGTCTGCATCACATCTAATTCTAAAACCCCGACTAGGAAAATCAGTAAATTTACCACAAATCTCATAAATTTCATCTTTACTTAATTCTAATGCTATTCTTCCTTCTTTTTTCTGAATAGGATTAGAATATGTAAGATGTTTTTTAGTGGATTTAGTAATGCATTCATTCAGATGATTATTCGCATATTCAATTGTATTTTCACGAATAGTTCTAAGGAGTCGCATACAGTGCAATAAATATAAACTGAGCGCTCTCTGACTCTAAATCTCCCATCCTTATATGATCTTTCAGTCATTTGAATAAAAGCATTCTTGGAGAAGTATTTTGGGTTATTCTCGAGAAGTTTCTTAAATGGATAAGAAATTCGAAAACACCACATTTCTGGAGTTTCATCACTATACCTATATTGCAGATTATTTAATGCCTGCACTACAACAGGATTTAAACCAGAATAGTTAGTTTTAACCATTTTTATAGTTTATAACCGATCTTAGTGATTTACTGTATAGCGTTTTAGCGAATTATAGCAATTTCAGCGAATTCTAGCAATGATTTAGCAACTTATACTAGATAATATCATCATTCAAATTTATACAGATTTACTGATTAGCAATTAGATGATTTGTAGCCGATTTGCGAGACTACATGCTAGTAAATCCAAAATCCATTTTTATTTGATTACAAACATTTCGGAATTTATATGCTAATTTTATATTTACATGCAGTTTGTGGATCTCTCGTGATTAACAGGGGGATTAGCCAAAGACGCTTTGCATGATTTATAACATAAAAATTTGTATCACCTTAGCTCCCAGACAGTTCCCGGCACTTCCTCGCAACCTTCTCGCAACTCAAATCACGGGATGGGTTACAGATCAGCCAATAAGATTTTGCGCAGTAGCTAAGCCACCATTATTATTCGATTAATCATTATATCGATCATTTTTTAGCCTTAATACAATTACGACGCTCATTTATTCACAGCTCAGTCGAACTATGGCACTTAAAGGCAAGGCTTTTTTGCTTGCTCTGTTACCCCACTTTTCTTAAAACCGTAAAAATGTCTCTCGAGTGGAATGAAGAGCAGACCCGTTTCCTCATTGACGAACGTAAAACTGGTAATGAAGTCTACCATAAAACCCCTAAATGTAGCAAGACAGACTTCTGGAAGGAGATATCAAACAAGCTTAACGAAAATAATAACACGAATTATTTTACCGGAGAAGCCTGTAATAAGAAATTCCTTTCCCTAACTCGAGCTTATTATGTGAGTAAATGATAATTGTTGGCAGACTAGATTTTGCCTGGCCTGTAAGTGGACAATGTCCGGCCGATTTTTTCCCTAACGCTATATATTTTGTATTAATCATCGCAAGTGTGATATATTTGGTATATGTAGACGACTAAGGCTTATAAAAGAAGGATCCAGGTATTTACACTGTGCCTTTATTGTGATATTTTTTTACGAAAGATACACTAAAAAATGTTTATTATTTCTAGGAGCACAACAGCATCCCAATACAGTAACGCCATCATCATCATCTAACACGCCGAGTAGAAGACAACCATCAAGAATTCCTCGATCTCCTAATAGATCACGTCCAACAACACCCTCTATATCAAGACCACCTTCTTCTGGTTCCAGACTCGTGACGCCCTCATTTTTTCAGAGCGCTGAAACGATTAATATTTATATTAATTATAATGAGCCGGATCGAGAGTGATTTTATAGTTTGCTATTCTGTATTAAAGCGGGATTTTTTCATATCTGTAAATAGCTATATTAGTTTAGTAAATTTTGTATTTTTTCATGACTGTAAGTGCGATGCAGTAGAATACGAAAGCAAATGTAATTAATAAAAAAATAAATATCAATATCACTTGACCGAAGGCGCTAAAGCATAAAACATGAAACATGTTTAAAAAACTCAAAGTACAATCTTTATTATATTTTTGTAAAGTAATATGTGAGAAAGAGCCGGCCGGCTAAGTAAAAATGAAAGTAATAAAAGACATTGGAGTAGATCTCGTTTAAAGGGAGGAATCACGCCGGCCTCTAAGCCAAATATGGCGGTTCCTTCTCACTACCCCATATTATTTTCGTTATTATTATTTGCGCTACTCGCATTATTATTATCTAAACTAGCAATTTCTTTACTTTCTACCCATCTCATAATTGACATCATTGTGGTATATTTTGGTTCCCCTTTACCATAATAAAAACTTTCTACAGTACTCTTTCCAATCTTTTCCCCGGTAAGATGTCGAATTTCACGTCTCACAGTTTCAAGCGCATAGTCATTAGTCTCCCCCACTTCCTTTTCCGAGTCAAAAACTCTCTTAAAACGGTTCCTATTTTTCACAAGAGATGAATTGGATGAACCGGATGAATTACCGGATAAAGAATTAGCGCTTCCACGTGATCGATTCGAAGCCTCGGATTGGTTCTCACTCAACTGATCAAATTCGATCTGAAGTCTTTGGGCAATTGCATAACATTGGATCATTTCATTTCGGAGAGCTTCAATAGAGGCCCTGACCGAATTGAATTCAGATGAAATTTTGCCAAAATCATTACGGCAGTCTTCTTCAATATTGTTGATCATCGATAAAATGTTCTGCGCCTCAGAGAAGTAGCCAGCATCACGTGAATTGATTTTAGCGATTTTTCCAGTAAGTTTCTTATTAAGTTCATTGTTGTTTCTCACAAGCTCCGCAGTGAAGGAAGAATTAACTTCAGAAAGGCGAGTGGAAAATTCATTGGTGATTTTAGTATTAATTTCCGCAGTGAGTTTACTGAAGATGTTTTCGATTTCCGGTGTATTATTTTTTGTATTAAGATCATTGACGATTCTAGTGACACGTGCAGAAAGTCCATCGGAAATTTTTGTTTGAGATTTGACCACATGGTAGCGATCCCCATGATTAACACTGGACCAATGAACAAAAAAACAGCGGTTAAGGTCAAAAAAGGCATGACTCCCGAAGAGTTGATCAATGATAAACTGGACATGATTAGGCGTAGTAATTTTATTGAGATTTTATTGGTGGATCAAGTTTTTTAGATAATATCGCTTGATTTTTTTAATAGCAATAGTTATCTTGCGTAAATGCGCTGGGAGAAAGGTTTATTTTATACTGTATGCTTACTACGCGTGAAAAGAGAATTTAACCCGATTTAATAAAAATTACATTGCTTTATTAATTATTATGTGTATTTGTCATAACTACATTTTTCATAATTACGTTGCTCGTAGATGCCTAATTGTTGAAATAACAATACATGACGCGTTAACAGTGTGAAATCGGTATTATGAATACTAATAAAGTACCAAGAAATTTGCTGTTTATTGCTAAGATCATCTATTGATATGCTTACCCGCTAGTATTTCTTTTTTCAAATTAATGAGAAAAAAGGTGGCCCCTATTCGTGCTCCATACAAATCTACTAACGATCCGTAAATGGAAATTTGTTTTATTATGTAGAATGTGGCCAGAGGCATCCCCTTACATTTCATAGGATGAAGATCTGTAAATCGGTAGATTAAGAGGCGCAATTTCCATTCTTGTCTCATTCTAACAACCGGGACATTGCGTGACACCAATTCAAAGGATCGTAATATATGTATTATGCCAGAACCTTCCGGAAAAAAAGTCAAACATCATCATGCATAGCGCCTTAGGCCCGGATTAATTATTTATTGATCTAGACCCACGATCTACTTCCCCATAAATTTGCAAAAATATGACGGTATTTCATGAGATCTTGGCCCTGGCTTCATTGTTACAAAAATAGCATATATTTTCCATTATTACGAAAATAGCACATCTAAAAATAAAAACACTGCGGAAATAGCATAAACGAATTCTTTCTGCGCATTTCAGGTGATCGATCTCACATGACGAAGTTACTCTACTGCGCATAGCATATTCTGCGGATATAATTCACATGAACCAATGACGCCTTACTGCGGGGCGCCAAAAGATGACGTTTACATGCTATAAGCCACCCACGTTATTCGAAAAAAAGAAAGAAACTATACGGCAATTTAGTCTATGCGAATATGCAATTCATCCTAGGGGGAGGTTTTTCTTTCGTATCTTCCATCACGATAATAATAGCCTCTATCACATTCACCATATTCATTATATCCATCGTATCCATTATATCCATCATCACATGATGTGGCGTAAAGTTCAGATAATTCTGGAACATCTGGAACATTCGCGATTTTTTTACATAAAAAGGACGACTTCTTACGTGTTTGTTCCGTGTTTCCTGTCTTCCTGTCTTCCCAACAAAATGAGTGTCGCGACAGAAGGCCTAGAAGAAATACAAATTAAGGTGACCCGGGAAACCAAGCAAGCCTCATTAATTAATCAGGTATTTTTTTTAGATCGTTTATCAAAAATTGAGTGACGACTACAATACACACAACAATAGGTATTAACGTATATTGAGGAATCATTGAAAAAATTGACACCTGAGGAAAAACAAGATGTCGTAACGATCGATCTTTCTGCTTACAAATTGGATAATGTTGTTGTACGTGAAACAATACATGATAATTATAACGCTGAGATAATTGGAGAACACATGTTCATTAAAGTAAGTTTAAATTGGTAAACGCGACTTCTTTACTGTAATATAATTTAATTTCGCCGTTGGTTTATGTAGTATGATAGTAAAAAAAAGGAAAAGATTCATCGCAGATTAGCAAATTCTGCTGAAGCTCATAATCAAAATTGGGATGTAGATGCTAACGGAATGTGTACAGATAATAATGGTAATGAATTTCTGCCAGATGTCGGCGTGTGGTTCCAAATGCCGACCCAAGCACAACAGACAAGGCCTATTGCTGAACAATGTCCCCTCCCAGACGTATGGGTAGAGGTAAATGTATTAAATTTTGCTGGAAAAATATACGATTTAACTTATAAGATTCGGTTTCTATAATAATCAGGTTTTCTATAATAGAGACCCAGATCGCAGTAGAGCTTTAACTAACATTGCTTTCGTCCAACAACAAAACTTGGGTATTGAATTCATTGGGATTGCCCTCCCTTATTCAACAAACACTTTCCAGCAAAATCCAAATCCTGGGATAGCTACGACACCTGCAAATCCTCTAGCAAACCAAAACGCAAGACCTTTCATAGCACCGTACATTATTCATTGGGACGTGAATAATGTTCCAGTTTACTACAGAATTAATTGGAATGAGCACCTTGTCCTTAGATGTGGTTGGGTCCTTGAGTTTAATATCGTTCTTAATGTACTTGCAATGTGATCGTTAATATTATTTTTAAAGCCTTCTATCTTTTTTTCTGATGCTTATATTATTAGAAATGTACTCATTTTATTGTAAAGTATAAAAAAAAGGTAGTAAAAATCATATGCGCAAATTATGCTAATAAAAATTATACCTAAATCTTAAAAGAACAGTTATGCAATATACGATAGAGTAAAACAAGTTTGAAATTTCCAATCTAAATTATTATGAAATGTATTGTAATAAATAAATACAACGCATCCCATGATGTCATTGTCGAGCATTCCCAAGCTCCGTAAATTCTTTATCCGTGACGATATTATCACCAAGACTTTTAAGATGTTGTAAGTGATTTAGGCATATGCAAGAATGCACTTTGGCTTGACACCTACAGTGCCCGGAAAAAAGTCAGTAACCACGTAAAAAATTAGCAATTAGTTAGTGAAGTTTACCACTAAGTAAACTTTTTTTCATAATAAATAAATCGCCTTTCATAGATTAAGTAATATTGTGCGTCATAATGAATTACATTTATCCTAGAATTTTTAAGCTAATTAAATTCAAAATGAATTATATAGTGCAATTTTTATTTGAAAATTTTGTATTTTTATAATAAATTTTCAATTATAAATAACTGTTAAATTTTTTAGTCTTAATATGTTGTGATTAATTAAGAAAATTTGTTGGCCATGTTAAAAAACATGGGTCCTTAAAATTTCAGGTTAACTGGATTTATATTCATTAAGTTCGCTTTGTTTAAATGCAAAATTTCGTGATGAATCACGTGATTGAAGATCATTTCTATTTATTTATAGCTTGTTTGTCGATCATTTATTAAGTAAATTTATGTCTCAATTTTCCCCGTACATTTCAAACTTCTTATTGAAAGAATGTCAGCAAAATTTAAAAAAAATTTATAGATTTTAAGTGCAAGTTTTATAAAATAACAAAGATAATCAGTAACTAATTACATGATCGATTGTAAAATTTTGAGCAAACCTTAGTAAGTATGAATCCGATTAATCTTAAATTTTAAAGAACCATGTTTTTTAACATAACCAACAAGTTTGCTTATTCAATTAGAATACTTCAAGACCAAAAAATTTAATGATTAATTATAACCAAAAATTTTGTTAAAAACACTGAAATATATGGACAAAAATTGTAATAAATAACTCAATATAGATCAAATTAATACGAAATTTTCAGGATATATATAATTCATTATAATACACAGCTTTACTTATTTCATAAAGAGTAATTTTATTAGTATAAAAAAAAGTTTACTTAATAGTAAACTTTGTTAATTAATTGCTAATTTTTTAATTGCTTACTGACTTTTTTCTGGGCACTGTACATCTGTCCGTCTATTGTTTTATAGCGTACGAATTCTACAGAAAAAACGATCCTACTCCTTGAAGATCGCGGTGATTAGCGTGGAGAATTTCGTTAGCACAGCCTCGGCAAGAATTTTTCTGATATCGTACAAGTGATCTGTCCACATGATCGAACTATGATACGATTGCAAACTTAAGTTTTTTGCTTGAAGTGTTGCAGGTAAGACAATATTCTGTTCCATTTTTATACCATTCGCCATGTAATCCATAATTCCCATGTTTTCCATCACAAATAGGGCATGGTGAGCTCCACGGCTGAGGTGATGCAAAATTATAATTATCAATCCCTCTGAAACTATTTCGGAATTTCAAGTATGGGAAGTGCTCTAATTTCAATAGCATTGTGAACAACTAATTTTGTGAGCATGCGAAGCCCTGCGTTATATGATGTTAATAAAAAATTTTCTAACTACTAGTAATATATATAAGTTCCTCTCCCAATAAAATGTAGCTTTAAAGGATGTTTTATTCAATGCTTTATTTTTACATATAGTTCATAGTACTTTTTACATTTTTTACTCTTGATAAATACAATAAAAAAGCTAACTGTTACATTAATAGCAATTATATTAGTAGAAAATCTATTTGTTACAATTATTTGTTAATACATTTAACGTTAGGCAGTTTTTATGGTTTATCACCAACTGCGACAACTCTTATAATGTGGTTGGCGCCTTTGGGAAATTTAATACCATGTTCCCATTCCTTTGGGATATCAATAATGGAAGGGACTTTTGGGACGTATAAAATTCCGACTAATTCACACCTATAATCAGCTACTTCGTCACCTTTACTGTTCAATGCTTCAATAGTGAACCCAAGTGTTGCAAGCCTAATCAGTAGTTGTCGATAACCATGACGTAGGTTCTTGACCGTTAGTTTGATTTCACCTATCTCGATTGAAACAATTTTCATATCAAGATAACTTGTTGGCCTTCCACGAACGTCCAATTCAAGAACTTCGTAGAATGGTGCCTAAAAAATTATATATAACAAACAAGAGTTAGTATATTTTATAACAATTTCAAATTACACTCTCAAAAGTGTATATATAAATACATGATCATTCTCTATGGCTATTTTTGGATCCATGATATACGAAGTGATCAACATCACACCCAAGGATCTTGTATTTGCGAGAAATAGACGATTTTCTGACGAACTATGCTCTAATTAGCAAAATTAAGTTAAATTTTGATTTACTATCAAACTTTAGTCTAAATAAACTTACTCTCTTGATAAGCTTCCCAGACATTGAGAGATTTTTCCGCTCTATTAGCGAGGGCATTGAGATTTATAATAAAATTATTGTCTTGAGGTAACGAACGAATATAATTTATTGATTCTTTAAGTTTCATTTTCATATTTATATTCTGTTCAAGAAGTGCAAAAAATTATGGTAAATAAGAATCATGTGTAAAAACCATCTCATAATAATTATATTCACTTACATAAATATAGTCTGAAACTTTGTCAGCACGGTATACTTGAACATATATCGGAGTTTCAAATTTTGGTTTTTCATTGGAGAGTTTTTTTCGTGGTAAAGAAAGTCGTACAAGACCATTAAGATCTGATATTTCAAACTTAGAAGAGTATTGGGAACCGCTTATTTTAGCAATTTCAAGCCGAGCGGATGCTTCATAAACGCTTCCAAAGTCAGATCTCATAAGATCCATTTTGTCATCAAGATTTTTCAGTGCACTATTCAGATCTGCACATATAGTTTAATAAAGGAAAAGGTTATTAGAAGCAATGGATCAAAAAATCAAGTCAGGATAGTTCACTCGCGTTGACCAAAATTATTACGGCTCACTTACCAATACCGGGTTGCTCTACGATAACGCGAATGTGTTTTTTGAGCGGGTTTGACAATAAGAAGCAGGAAAGAAAAGCACAAGAATAAGTAAGTATTCGGTATTATTGGCGAATATGACAGAAGACGAAAAAAATATTTTATTTTGACTCAAATACCTTGCCCTTTGTCATTAATTCTCTTAACTAAATTCGCTATTGCTCCAGCCGGTCCGCCAAGAAGATTGTAAGGAGGATTGACAAGCTTTTGTTCGGTCAAGCCGAGGAAGGCAAGACCAGCGACTCTGTTATCTTCGATTATCTTGATATCACTAGGCTCAATATCCAAGACTTCTTTATTCTCTTGTAAGAAATCAAGAACCTCCTTCCTCTTCCATTTCATAACATTTTCAATTGACGGGAGACTATCTGAAAAAGTACTTGTAGTTGTAACAGGAATACTTGTAACACCAGACATGTTGTACAGTTCAAAAAAGAAATAATTTGCTTGAAAGAGTAACACGAATAGAGGATATATTTATGAGAAATCAATTGTCGCACAGATCAGGGACGATGATTTTATGATGTGATAAAACACAAATTATTTATGTGCTAAAACAAAATTATGCGATTTAATTTTTTTCAAAAAAACTTCACATTATGTGATATTATTTGACGAAATGTGCATATTATTCGAAAAAATGCTTCATCCGTTCATAAAAATGTGAATTTATTTTTGTAATCACGTGGAAATTACAACCATGACATCACAAAATAATTCTGATAACGGCGGAAACTTCAGAAAAAACTGGTATTTTACTGCGGAATATGCGTTTTTAATATAGGAGGTATAAATTATGCGATATTATGCTGTGATAAAACTAAATTATGCATTATCGCATATATTATTCGTTTTATGTGAAATTATGCAATCACATAAAATCATCGTCCCTGGCACAGATTGATCTGACTCATCAGTTGATCAGTTACGCAATGACTTCATAAAAAAAGTGTTAAACTTTGAGATCGTGACGCGTGTCACAAGTCGTAGTTTTACATATCAGGTGATAAGCGAGAAAAATACTTTATTAATACATGCGAAAAAAATAAATATCAAAATCTTTCGTCGCACAGAGGTGAGAAAAATAACAATATCTTTCTGCGCATTCAGATGATCGATGCTGGTCGCTTTTTTGAAAACATAATTTTATTATATAAGCCACATGCAAACAGGTACTAGCCACATGATGTTAAGTCGTTGTATAAGCCACGTAAAGATTAATCAAGGTTAAAGTCTTTTCGATCAATACACTCTTTAAATTTATATATCTTCTGAGGAATCGTAATTTCCGGATTCTCGTCATACCATACTTCAAGAAGATAAATTCCATTAAGCTGACATAAGGTTCTTTTTTTCCGATCACGATCAACAATATCTTCGAGTTTTTTGACATCTTTATACCAGCTAGTATTATGAAGCCGATGTTGTGCCCCTTGCACTTCTAATGCCATTCGATGATGTCGGAAGAAAGCATCAAGTTCTAATCCCCTCATAAAAGATGGTCGGTATTCAACAATGGGTTCCTCTCCAAGCAATACTTGAGCAATTAGAATACATTTCTCCTGAAATTTACGATTTTTCTTTGATTCCAATTCTTTTTTAAGTTCATCTATATCTTGTTCCAATTTCACAACTCTTAAAAAAATATGTGTTTTTGGGCGAACCGAGTTCGCTGAAATTTGCCAAGAAAATTTTTTATTATTACATGCAAAAAAATAAATACAAAGGTTCGGGACGTAGCCCGGGATACATGACTAAATTCTATCCTATGACCCGCACGCAAAATCATTCCTTAATAAATTTTTTCGTCCTTGCTCTCTTACTATCCGGAGAATCATCAACTTCGACCCTATCCTTCAACAAGCCAACGATTACCCCCATAACCTTTTTAACACCACGGCGAAGTTCCGCATCATCTTTCATTATTTTCTCGTTAAGTGCTATGTGATAGTCGTCTTTCGAGCAATAGATCCTTTCCGGTGTGTACATGAGGAAGTACCAGTCAGAGGCTAAAACAAAAAAGGCACAAGTTAGTATATACGAATGATGGATAAAAAAATCACACAAAGGACTGAAAATCTCTACCCGTAGTCACGATCCCATAGAGATAGTCAAACTCATCATCGAATGCCACGGATGCTTTCCTTTTTCTCGTGTTTGTATGGTGAGAGCTTTCGAGTTGCATTATGTTCTGCATGAATCCCGCCACCAAATCCTTTTGTTTTCCCTCGGTTATGGCTATCAACTCCTCATTGACGACATCTATGACTTTCTTGATTGCGTAATCGACTCGGCCAGATGCTTCTTCGCCTACGACTTCGAACTGAAGTAAAATATAAAATTTTATTAAAATTTTAAAAATCTCAAGAAGAAAAAGAAGAGAATTATAATAGTTTCTTTAAAGCGAGGTTTTCTTCTAAAAAAAAAAAAAAAAAAAAAAAAAAAAGGGGTCCATGGTAATTCCTTTCTTAGTGATTCTTTTGGCGATATAGATGGATGCATATAATATTGGGGAAATATACTCGCAACGCACAGCCTCATTCCTACCAGTTGCAGAACCTATAATTCCCATCCTACGTTTTATCTCTGTTATACACTGCTCCAGCTCCTCGTCTTCATCGTCAATTTCCACAGGCTCTGGCTCAAAGGGCGGAATTTTTGTTATTTCATTGCTATCGATCCCATACTTGCGCAACACCTCACTCAACTCTTTCTTAGTCTTGTACGAGGAGAACGACCTCAGCTTTTTCTCCTTGCACTCCCTAGCGAAGTCTACGAGAGCAGTTGCAGGTCCCAATTTCATTCCATGACGCTCAAGCTCTTCTTTGGTTATCTTGAAGAAGGTACGGCCATTAACCTCTTCATTTTCTAATATTTTAAGAGCTGACTCGCTAAGTCCTAAGTCCTCCTGACCCTTCAGAAACTCTATAAGCTTGGCCGTGTCATATTTTTTAATTTCGTCCGCGAGCGAGACCGTCTCATTTCCAGCAACAGTAGTAGAGGTGGAAGCTGGAGTATAAGGTGTACTAGTTTCAGACATAGTGCTTTTATAGGGATATTTGGCTCGGTAAAAAATAGTGTTACGTCCGGAGGAAAATAGAGTTTTATTTCTAGTGGGAACGCAGGTGTTAGTATAGGTTTTTATGTAGCACAGGCATTACATCATTACACGTGACCGGGCTCTCATGTACATTCAATAAAATAATAATCCTTTATTTATAAAATAAATCGTTGCCGGAAGTCGGCCTACAATACATAAAAACTATTACATAGCATGACGTAAATAAAAAAATTCTAATTATTTGTGTGGCACTGTTTCAGTAGGAGGATACACGATAACATTGATTCCCTTTTCACCGGAATAGATACGTTGGGGCTGAATGGGAAAATGAATAAAAATTCTATCTTGCGGTTCCATTTCTACTGACCCATCTACTATGAATACGTTGTTGTTTCTTAAGGTGTTGATTATAACGCTATCGGCTACAAACCCAACCTTATATAAGGCCAAACTGGTCGAATCAATATCTTGAAATCGATCTAGACGATGGTTTCTGATTGCCTCCGCAAGAGAAGAAACTCGATTGTTATTGGCATTAGATATTGTTACTTCGAAGATATCGTTCACCCCCTCACCAGGAATGAAACAATTAAGAATAATGTCTCCGCCGGCGAGAAACTTTTCAAGCTTGTCAGAAGTCTTGGACTTATCGGGTACTTCAGCCTTATCAGACATCTTGCTTTCCTAAATACAAGGCCCATGGTGAGAAAAAACTCGCTCCCATTCATAACTGGTCCCAGAGGGACCCTCTCTGGCATATACATACCTTATTTTGCGTTATTTTACGGGAATGTTTTTTGCGGAAAGTTGGCTGAACTTCCACATACCTCTACATGCTTTATATCTTGCTGGGAAAAAGAGCGCCAAGCCGAAGTTAAGGAGGTATGAGGCGTAATTAGTATTGTCGTCTGATGCCAAGAGTTCTATGAAAGCACATGCAAATGAAATCTTCAAACCCTTTCACATGGAGATCTACCGGAAAGACATAGTTGCTCTTACGCCTGGCGATCTCGGAATTGCGTGTCCCTCAGCCTTTCATAACATATGCTTTTATCGTCACTATTTACTTTTAGAGTTGGTCCTGTGTTGCATGTAGACCTCCTTTCAAGCGAAGCGCCTGTGAAGCAGGCCATTTTTCTCATGATTGTTCAGGAAAAAATAAAGAATAAAGGTTAATATGTTTTTTCGATATATATGCAAAAATTATTATGTCGCACAAGACCTGTCTGGTGATCCACTTATTTTTCTGTCGCACAGGAGTGGCCCAGCAAATTCTTCCGAGCTGATGATCACTATCCCGGGTTGACGATCAGTATTCCGGACTCGGCCATAGGCACCTTCGGTAAAATTTTCCACATTAAATATATTACTTTACTATTAACAATCATGATGAATAACAATACTAATAAATCTCCTATGAAAGAATCTCTTGATCAATTATATGAAGTATTTTTATATAAGAAGAAGGATATAATAGCTATTCAGAAAAAGCTTGGTATTAATATCAATGCAAATCAAGAGGCAGTGCGTCAAAGCAAGGAAGAGATAACACTTGCCGATTCATATGAGTTGTTGTTAGACTTGGTGGGAGATATGTTACCAATACAGGAGGAACTCAACATCGAAGGCAATCCCATTCTAGAGGTGGAACTTAGGAGTTATAAAGCTTCTACGGATATTTCATATAGAGAAATATATAATTTGCTTTTATACCTGGAAGAGGATATAATAACAATTCAGGATGAACTCAGTATTATTGGTTATTCTAATCAAGAAAGGGCAGAAGAAGTCGATGAAAAAGCAAGAGCATATCTCCAAAAGTTTGAGGAATTCCACGGTCCATCAGAAGATGTTCCAATTGTGATTTTACAGAAATATGGTGAAATGGGGGTAAATAAAATTCGGTTTACTGGAGAGGGGCATCCGCTATTTCCAAATCTCTCTCCTCAACAATTACACGAAATTTTTGTAAAAAATTCAACTAGCACCGGACAGTGCCCATGTCTAGAACAGGTTAGCTAATCTATATTTTTTGTCGTACAGAAGCACTGTACATGCATGTGGCTCAGCAAAAATCTAATTAATGATCATCGCTCCGGACTATTGATCTAGCCAACCCTGGATCGGAATACCACTGCAAGTTACCTCGACCTAAAAGATTCTGAAGACTCCGAGCTAAAATCTGTCTACTAGCAACGTTGTTCTGTGTAAGATGATTTCTAACTAGTCCAATGAGATCAGGAGGCGTTAAAGTTTCCATAAAATTCTCTACATGGATATTTGGATTAAGAGAAATGAGCTGATCTACGGCTTCTTTGCTAATATAAATACACCCTTCCAAATTGAGATACTTTATGTTAAGACAAGATCTAGCAATTTCTTTGATAGTTATATCAGTAATTTCACAAAAGCCAAGGTAGAGATGCTGGAGCCTTGGGCAGGAACGAATAATATTGCAAATTGATTGTTCGGAAAATTCTGTATGGTTAGAGATATTTAGATATTCTAGTTTGTGGCATAATTCTGCGATTGCAGTTAGACCTATATCATTTTTCCCCGTAATCCCCATAAAGTGGATATATTGAGATACTTCAAATTTGGGTATGATTTCGCTATTAGCTTTAGAGTTTTACCAATACAGTCCGTACTTCCTTCAAAATCTAAATGAATTATATTTTGGAAAGTATGCACAATGCCTTTGATTTTTTTATTTGAAAGTGAATAGTAGTGTGTTATTTTAAGATGGGTTAGTTTTGAGCTATAAACTGGTTTTCTTCCTCCTCCGGGTACTATTTTTAAAAATCTTTCTAATCGAGTTCGATCTTCTTCTTCCCATCCTTTTAGCTCAATACGCCTCCATAGGATAGGGGCACCACATCTGTACCAAAGCCGGCTAACAAATAGAGCAGGGTATAGTGACTTATCTATTGCTAAGAAATATAGAATTCGCTCTAATAGTTCCGGTAAATTAAAAATGCTTGAATGCGCCATAAATATTCTATTTTATATGTTGTATCTTAAACGAAAAAATAAAATTACGCATATTGATGATCACTACTTCGGATAATCGTTATTCTACATGGGTTCATACTTTGAATGGGATCGCAAAATTATCGTCTAATAATAGTTTTGAATTGCATATATCCAAAATTGCACCATTTTCTCGAAACTAAGACCCTCCTAAAATTAAATCAGGTCCCGGCCAATCTGGTCCAACAACTATGAATTCACTGGGTGTGCTTTTATGTTTCTCACCATCATTAAAGCCGATATGCAGATTAACTTTTCCTATTATGGAATAGGTTGCATCCAGAGTTTTAATGCTATTATTTTCATCATGATATGCAATTCCTAATTCACCAATATGTTTTTTGGCTAATGCAATTTACATTGGCGCATGTATCAATTGATGCCTGGGTGGGACTATTTTCTTCGACTACACAATTCACGAATACCATTTTTATTATAGCATATATAATATCCAAATATAAAAAATAAATTTCTATCACTGCGGACTGGCATTTATCGGATAGCTAATTAGCCTTATTTTTTATTATATGCATTTTCTCCTGATCTTTCTTTTGGGCTAGGCGCTTCCTAATTCTTTGATGCTTAATCATGTTTACTATCTCATCAATATCAGAATCGGATGAACTGGATTCGGATGAACTACTCTCGGATGACGAACTATATTCAGATGAACTAGTCTCGGATGAGCTTGATTTAGATGAACTACTCTCAGATGAAGTAGACTTGGGCGGGATATTGGTTAAGGCTGTTAGATGCTTTTGATCACTTTCCATTTTGATTATTTATATGCTAAACTTAATAACTTTGACTGAAAAAATATGCAAAGTGCCTGATTCGACCCACTTCAAACTACAATCTGCTTAACCTTTCTCGGTCGTGCCTTCCTTCGTTGCTTATGAGGGATATCCTCGCTCTTTCTTAACACAGCGCCTCTTGACCCTTTTTTCCAATAAGCGAGAGAACTATTTCATGAATTAAGTCGACCACAGTTTCCCTATCCACACATTCATCCAGATCTTCCACTACATATTCGTCCAGATTTTCCAATTCATCTTCTAAGGATCCTACATCTCTTTCCAGTCTTTTTGCCGACTTTTTATACTCGGAATAGTAGTTATCCATTTTTTCATCCAGTGCCCCCATCTTTTCAGAAAGCGCATTATCCATATCTGCAATCCGCTTAGCAATTTTCTCATATCTGGACACTTCCTGCTCAATGGGTGCACTATCGGATGAGTGGTTTTGGTCGGTTACCATTTTTACAATACTTTATATATGCTATATCTTGCCTGGGCGAAAAAATAAAATTAATAAATGATACCAGGGTTACCGAAGGTAACGCTCTCCCGATCCTAATCATCTAACCCGTTTACAGTATGTGATTAGTTTTCGTCAAAGAACTCGAATGCTTTTGCCTAATCATAAGGTACCCCACGGGGCCTGTAATTGACTATAGTATAGTTTTTTGCAGGGGAGACATGGTTGTCTGCACTGTGGCGAAGTGCTTCACTGCCTCTGATAAATTCTTTGAACCATACAATACAACTGCAAATACCGCCCCTAATTTGCGCAAAGAACTAGGGAGTAGCGGTTTACCTATTTCAGGGAGAAATTCATCCTTTTTTAGGAATGTATTGAACCATAATATGCCTGGCTTTCCTGGGTCTCGTAACTGTCCAGAAGAAATTGCTTCCTGAATCCATATAAGCAATTGCTTCGCCCGTTCCTCATTCTTCTCTAGTGATCTAAATACTCGAGGAATGTCTTGTTGATCTCGATTTTTCCCATACCCAGTTACGTTTCCATTGAATATGTAAGCAAGTCTTTAATTTCGCCAGGGCGAATACAAAGCATTATCATTACATCGGCTAGGGCTTGTTTATCGGGTATATTTGACACAACATATGAATCCAGTCTTTCCTTAACCGATTCTAATGAGAAGTGGTCTGGATAATAGATCCCTTCATTCTCACGTAACAATCTATTCTCCTTTTGAATTTTATTAGCCGAACAAGTTATGTCTGGAATAAATGTAGCCGAGATAATTTTTTTTGAGGCTCCGAGGGCTTTCAGTTCTCTTCGAAGTCTAGTGAGGCGTGATAGGCCAGCGCTGGCATTAGAGGCCGTTCCAGATAAGGCCTTGGCTATAACTTCTACCTCTTTTTCGCTAATATTATCTCGGATAATACGCTCGGCCAAATCTCTAATAGTCTCTTTCGGTGAAATTTGACACACATTCACTGTTCCCTCTTCTGGTTCTATTTCCTGAGTGGTATCAGGAGTATTGGAAATGGCTCCTTCTTTTTTCCGATCAGCCGTCTGCTTAGGAATTAATGCAAATACCTGTTTTTCGCTAAAGTTGTATCCTTTCTTGAAACGACGTCGTGCCTGATCCCTCTTAGTTTTATCCGTCAAAAGGATCTCTAACGCCAGTGCGTGTCGACTGAGCTCTTCGATACTCATCTCGTTATTGAGCTCGTTTTCTGTTACATATCTAGTAGCGATGCCAGCCATGTTATTATTTGGTAATATGTAGGATATTTGGTTATACCTAGGTTGTTTGGTATATACTATGCGGAGAAAGTTCAATTCGAAAAAATAAATAATTGTTCTGACATCCATGGTCGGTGGGCAAAAAGAATATTATAACTTATTGCGGGCTCTCTATGAGGTCACAAGCTCCGGCCAGAATATCTTTTATATATATTTGAAAATTGTGGGTAGATATGATATGCGAAAAATATATATAGTCAAGGAACCGCCATTCCAAGACTATAAACAAATCCATCTGTATCTAATAACATTTTAATAAAATGCTCGCGCTAGAGCTAATATTCCTTCCGGTCCTAAAGCATTTGTCTTAGTGAACGCATCATATAAAGCACTTGGTCTATGCTTCGAAGAAGCTAAATTCGGATGATGGAGGAATTTCATGAGTACCTTATTTCTCCAAGCTTTCGTTTCTTCATGCCTCCAGCATAATTTTAATAGTTGGCATAAGGTGAGATTGTGCCAATTAGCTTTGAGCAAGATTTGCAATAGACTTATTTTTCGTTAACTATTGCTAGTAAACTTCTTTCTGATACGATATCCCAAATACGATAGGAAATGAAAGAAAGATATCTTCTTAATATTGGCAATTCATGTAAAGGCGGGATCAAAAGCCTTTCTTCTCTCCAATGTATATAGCCTTCGAGTAGCAATTTATGATATACTGACCTATTTATAACTACTATGTGATTAGATTTGGGGTTGTAGATGTTTTTGCGAATCCCATCTGCCGATTGGTCTAATATGTCTATAGCGTTAGTATGAAAAGTCATTTATGACTTAACTTAATACCGAATAATTTAAATATACATTTTATTATCAAATTAAAAGTGAAAAGGGTTTTATATCCTAAAATACTTACTGTACATGGATCGAGTTACTTGCCCGTATATTAAGAGAGATGGTTCCATTTGTGGGAAAATCTGTACTCGTACTACTGGCTGTACGAAGCACTGGATATTACATGAAAAAAATATGGAAAAAAGACCTTACCTTGTTTGTGGCATACCTACCATTTCCATTACAGAATGCTGTCCCAAACATTCGGCTAGATTTCATTCGCTAAATTATCGGATGAGGCAGAAGTATGGGGTTGGGACTCTTCAATCCGGAAAGGTCTCTGAATTATCTACTGAGGAGTGAGAAAAAATATATTATTCCATTCATTAGTTGATTATTATTGGAGTGGCGCAAGGGTAGAGGCATTTTTTATTAATGTATGCCGATAGATGAAGCCTTCTGCGGAATTATATTATATAAAAATGGCAGAAGGCTTCACCTACCTGATTCATAATCGAATAGTATTAGCAAATATCAAATAAGTCCTGAATATCTTCTGTAATTTGCGCATTATCCACTTTGCTAGAACTAGTAAAATTATCTATTAATTCATCGGGCGGGAGTTTACTATATCCATATCGAGTATTTTCCCCATTTTCCCAATAAATTTCTTCACCCGTTTGATATAAAGGAAATCTAGGAGCGTCTTTACTATCGAATGAACCTACTAGGTGATAATGTCTACGATTCTTATCTATAGCCTTAAATTTCAACCCATAAGTTACATGTAGTGCTGAGTTCAGTAAACCAAGTTTTGCCTGTTCCGTTTTTAATCCCGATTTTTTAGCTCTGCGAGATGTATCTGAATTATCAAAAACCCGAGCCATTTTTGGTACTAAATTCTGGAGATATGATACCGACTCAGGAGAATTCAGGCATGTTTTAACATCATCAGCTTTATATCTTGATCTATTGTCGATATCTTTAGCTGGTGTACAAGTTTTTAACAATTCTAAGCAAATCCGATGCTTCTCAGCCCGGGTTATAGTTGTAAGCCTATCTTCTCTGTAATCTTTGCGAGTGATAGCCTCAACAGCCGTTTCATTACTAGTGCCAACATCTCGTAATTGCCTATAAGCTCTAAACCATTTCATATGATTGAAATTCCCATATTTTGAGATGAAATCCTCGGTCAACGATTCAGGCGGAATTCCATAACAATCCACAATATGGTGCCGATCTAAAGAACGCATTTCTCCTAAAGTCTTTCTTGGCTTATTTTCTAGAAATTCAGCAGTCTCACGATCAAGAATATTAGCATTAGTTATATCTGATATCTCCTTCGTTTTAACAACAGAACATTTTGCTTTTACTATCTGCGACAATGAATTTTCATTAGATTTAGGGTCGGATTCTATGATGGAAATTATCATACCTGCCTCTCTAAAAAAATCAACCATTCTCCAACCAAATAAGCGCCAGGAACGAAATTTTTCTAACATATATGCTACCCATAATCGAATGGTTGGTACATCCTTATTCCGGATGATAGAGTCTATGTTAGGAAATATTCCTCTATTCTGAAGTTCTCGGGAAGACATTCTCGTTTGGCATTCAACAACCATTGGAATAACCCTTTCTCTGTAATGGGAATATTAGACGATCTTTACTCGATATGACATACATAATCCTTAATACATCGCATGCGGAATAGCATCTGATTCGTTCCGGTGTTTGTTTCTATGTAGCTATTAAAGAGACAGAATGCCCGTTCAAACTTAGGATTAATGCAAGATACCCCTATTTTTAGAGTGCTAGTATATGCAACAAGGTCTACATCGATCCATGATTCTTCTACATTGCTAAAATCTTGAGCCTTTTCTACTGGATCAGATTTACCATGATATTCCTTGATTCGCAATTCTGGAAAATCGGTCTTAAGGGCACGAACAATCCCTTGTACATCTTTTCTAAGATGGCAGATAAGTGAAGCACTTTTCCGATTCTCAAAAGGTAGTGAAGATATTTGCCTAGCCCAATCCCAAAGTTCGGCTAACACAGTTTCTTTATTAAGAGCCAAGCGGAATGTCTTATTTTTTTGAGGCTGGTAAGTATTATGAATAATAGAAAAAGATATATTCTTACGAAGGGCCTTAATCCATTCAATGTTGAGGTCCGTTAGGTCATTATCCATAACAATAATGCGCCTAGCCTTTTGGATTAATTTATACAATTTTTCTATTGATTGTCCCGCCAGCTGACTTTGTGCTTGAGCAATTATTGATACTATTTCATCAAGCCATAAATCATATTGGCTCAGAGGGCATTTACATTTTTTACTGCATTCGCATTTATTAGTAATACGGTGTAAGCTCTCTATCTGACATACTACCCTTTTGTGATCGGGTAGATTTATATTACCATCAATATCGCAATATGACTTAAGATTAAGTCTGGTAGTAACAGCATTCGAGTAAGAGTGGCGCGTGGATAATACTAGCAAATTCACGTCATCAGATATAGTAAGATGCTCTAGAATATATGTTTTCCCCGTCTCCCAAGGTGAACCTACATAGATATCGCCTTCATTCAGTAATGGTCTTACATATCTCTCCTCATATGTTTCTGTTGCTGAAAGGGACTCATTATACTTGACCCAAGATGGCATTTTTATGAAAGCTTTAGGGAAACCTGGACCCTTTATCCTGTGAGATGTGGGAGATAAAATTTTATTTTCTTGCTGAATTTTTTCTGCAATAGATGGGTCGCATTCAAAAACTTCCCCGCACTCATCACTATTTTGCCGAAAGCATTTTACGATGAACCTCCCACTGCTAGCACATACACGACTGAACCACCGCTGATCCTTGTCATGTATACGTTTACATAGTGGGCATTCTAGTAGAACTTTTCGGTTAAAATATACGAAGTTTTCTGAATCTTTTTCTTTGATAGTCCAATCCCTAAGATAGTTAGAATGCTTTTGCAAAACTAGGTCCGCGCATTTTTGCAATACATCCTGACCCACAGATATTCTTAGCGGATTATTATTTTTTTCTGTGCTAAGCATTCGAGGTCTTACTTTAAGTCCTAAGCTAGTAGGTGGTTGAACCCTAGCGTGGTCGAGCTCATTCCACCCATTATTTAGTGAGAATTGAAGAATACGCTTTACACGACCTTTTTTTGCTGAACCAATAAGGCGAAGGTTAAAGTTTTGACCAGGTAATATTCTATCAATATACTTGCCGAATTTTTCACCAGTTATGGTATACACTAATTCAGTAAATGCTTTGAGTTCGTGATGATCAATAAGAAGAGCCGGTGCGTATAAAATATGGTAGCTATACTTGCTAGGGTCCGATGATGTAGCGATTACTAATCCATTGAGAATATCCTCCCAGCTACAATCAAGAATTCGATACAAAGCTCTTATGAAAGATAGGCAGATTCGAAAGAATACTTCTTGCACCTTAACACCAGTTGCTTCCATATCTTCTTGCGAAGCATCTATGTCAATCACGGCTCTTAAAGGTTTTTGACCATTAATACATTCATGGATCCCAGGTAAACCATAAACTTCAGAAATGTCATCGGCAACGGAAAATTTTGGGGCATGATCGGCATCTTGGTCGATTTTTATAACCAATTTATTTTCCACTTCACTTCGGTCATAGGCATTATACAAGCTAGAGCCTTTTTCATTCGGAAATAAGAATGAATAGATTGGGAGGCAATCCAATGACCCTTTGTCATTCGACATATCTCTAGGTGGTGATGAGAGAATTTCCCGAATGGCATTTAGCAAATCCTTAGGGGAAAATTTATCATTGAAGTTTTCTTGCCTCAAAGTATATGTCACATTAACCTTTCGTTCTTTCACAGCTTCGGTAGTGCTGGTTGAAGCGCAGGAAGCTTCTTCATTATCGGACTCATAATTAGACTCGTAGTTATTATAATCATCTGATCCGCAATCAGAATCATTATCATTATCATTATAGCTATCTGAGTCACTTAAGTATTCACCGGGGCCAGCGCCGTCATAGCGGGCGAGAGTTCCTCGAACAGTTTGGTCGGAAATAGATGAGGTATGCATGTCGTCAGTAAGTAAAACTTTATATACTCCAATATATTTCCGAAATGTTTAATTAATTTTTTCGTCCTTCGAAAAAAGAGGCGATAGCGAACTTATTAAGCAAGACGTAAAAGAAAGACACTCAGATGTATCTGAAAAAATGAAGCCTTCTGCGGAATTATATTATATAAAAATGGCAGAAGGCTTCATCTTCCTAGGTAGACAGCTAGTCTGCAGATACGAGGTAACTTCGGAAGTGCTTAGGGATATGTACCCAGGTAAGATATGACATCTAGGGTAAGCAAGTGCGCAAAATAATGGCAGAAGACTTATCCTTCCTAGATATGTACCCGGGTATGATATGATATCTAGGGTAGGCAAGTGCGCAAAATATTGACAGAAGACTTATTTTATGATATGAAGACTTCTTTGAACCTAATTTTTCTAGATATGTGGTCAGGTATTACCCTAAAAAGTGAAGCCTTCTGCGTAATTATTATATAAATATTGGCAGAAGCCCCATCTTCCTAGATATGTACTCAGATATGGTATAGCCTCTGCGTAATTTATTATATAAAAATGGCAGAAGGGTACACTTTTCTAGATATGTACTTGGGTATGGAAGGCCTGGTCAGAATCAATATATACCGCCTATACCGGCAATCGAAATTGGCATACATGTACTGGCAACAAATAGGCAACTGATATGTATCAACAAGTGAAGGTAACTCTGTAATCATTATATAAAATATTGGGAGAAGCCTTCATCTTTCTAGACAAGCAAATCGCGAATAAACATATTCCTAATAGGTGATATTTAGGGTATTCTTCTGCGTAATCATTATATAAAATATTAGAAGAAGAATACCCTATCACTAGCCCGCTAGAATTACATACCATAGTGCCGGCCAAATTTAACCGATTTTTTATCTATGGCTGATCAAGTAACTTATGTGAGGGTGTTCCGGTGCCGAACAGTATCACGTGACCGGCGCAGTAAGGCGCAGTATAAAATCGGCCAGCACTATTTCACAATTTTGGCCAGATCTTTGGGCATAATATTTCGGCATCCAAGCTGGCCTGAAACTAATGAACTAATAGAAGCACTCAGATTCCCTGCCAGTTCCATGACAGTTCCAGGAGAGTTCTGGGCACTACCAGGTTACTATCATAGTGCCAACTTAGATCATGTGTCCCAAAGATCGGCCAGAAATTATACACTGCGCCACCTGACATGATATTTTTTTACCATATTTCAGCATTTTGATGGATAACAAAATAGGTGAAGAAGGAAGCACTCTCGAATCCTTAACAGGAACCAAGAGAGGCGCAGAATGGCAAAAACTTCATCATAAAACTTAGAATCCAAATAATTGCAGACAAACCAGACCTCCAACATAGAATTCAACAACCAATCAACCATAGAATCCCAATATCATAAATTATATTAGAAAATGATTATTGATGCATAGAACTAAATAAAAATAGGTATATTTTGATTATTTAGATTATTTAAATTATTTAGTCATAACTAGGCAACAGTTTAACAATAACTAAGTAACATTATTTTAGATTATTACCTAGTCATAGCTAGGGAACAGTTTCAACTAATAACTAAGTAACATTATTTTAGATTATTACCTACTTATTGTTAGACTGTTACCTACTTAAATAACCTAATCTAAGCCGTTTATTACTAAATAATATAATTATATTATTTAGTAATAAACGGCTACCCTCTATAAATTTGATAATATTTTGATTATGAAAATTGTGAATTTATTTATAAAATTTCTGGAAAGTTTTAATTTTTTTGAAACATTCTGATCACTTGGCTCATCTAAGATATTATTGTCACTATCTGTTTCTGCTATGCATGCAGGTTTAGAAGTGGTGTTTTGGTAGTGTTTTGGTTAATTAACTCATACTAGCTGAAAGGCATTGTACAAAATTTCTTCTCCTTATTGCGTTGCCTTATTTTATCATTAATGCTTTTCTTATGTGCTTTATTCAAGAAATTATCCATCTCTTTCTTCTCCAGTGACTTGGTAATGACTTCTGGTAACACTTCTGATACCATATCATTTGCTTTACAAATAGATGTATATTACTTAAGCTAATCTTTCACAGATACATCAAAAGCTGATATTGTTACCTTTGGTATTGCTTTCTTATTATTCTGTGATTACCCATTAATACTAAAAGCTTGATTCTAAAATTGCAGATCTCAGTATTCTCCTTACTAAGCTCTGCATTCTTAGCCTCAAGTTTAGTAATATGCTGTTTCAATGATTTAAGCTTAGATGACATGATTTATATATAGTATAACTAATACAATTTATATAAGCATTCAAAATAAAAAAAAAATATGTGTTTTTAATCGGACTTCTAGCTGAAATTTTTTATTATTATATACAAAAATAAATATAAAGAATTGGGACTTATCCATGATATATAACATCTATGTTAATATTCTATCCTATTATTCTGTTTTTACCTACTTCAATAAGCCTTATGATTCGATTTGACTATATAAGTTCTATATTAAACTTTTAAAAACTTTACTATATCTAATATTGAGATTTTATTAGTGACTTTACTATAACGAATGAAATTTATTATTGATTGGATTGAGGAAATAAAAAAAGTTTACTATAAGTAAAATTTACTATAACAAACTTTACTATAATAAGCTTTGACTGTATTAGCTAATATATATCACTACTCTAATGTACCTTTAGGATTTTGAGTTTTGAGATTTCACATTAAATCTATATAATATATATATAAAAAACTAATTATTTATAATATAATATATTAAGTCAAATTATTACCATTTAAATTGTGCTAATATAAGGAATTTAATAATAGTAAATTTTTATTTTAATTTGACTTTTAAATAGCAAGTTTTATAATGATAATATAAAATAGCTAAAATTAAATATTTTGCTTAAAGGTTTTTTTTTTGAAAAAATTTAGTAAGAATTTTGCATATTTTGATAAATTTATATCATTATACTTAAATATAAGTACCATTTTTTAAAAAAATTATAATTTCTTAAAGGTAAATTGAGTACAAAAATAATAATTTTCAAATTTTTTTATTGATATTTTTAAAAAGGTTCTATTTGGTAAATATTAATTTAAAAAGAAAATGGCGATCT
This sequence comes from Rhizophagus irregularis, assembly GCF_026210795.1. Taxonomy (NCBI): domain Eukaryota; kingdom Fungi; phylum Glomeromycota; class Glomeromycetes; order Glomerales; family Glomeraceae; genus Rhizophagus; species Rhizophagus irregularis. The sequence continues at coordinate 2,172,717 of NC_089433.1, forward strand.
TACATTTGAAACAATAAGTGATAGGGACTGTATTATTTATTAAATTTTAATGTCTTTTTTGAATATGTTATCAATCAAAAAATTTTTTTAATTATGGGCAGTAGTATTAGCCAAGAATATCACGTGTAAATCACATGATTTATTCGATCATAAAGAACTTATATACCAATTACCAAAGATAATGAATAACGAATAAACTAATACTGTAGCTTAATAATTCAATTAGTTAATGTACTGTATATATTATGAAATAATTTTATCACGAAAATTTTCAGTTTGACATTTTAATGATTGGATAATATAGAATCGATTTTTGAACGAATGATAAGATACTAAATTGAAGAAAGAAACATTTTTTTTAAATATAGCAAAGTTCGAAATTTGTTATTCGATAGAAGTATTGTGTATCATTACACTTAAGCTTCAATAAATGTATTCCTATACATTACTGTATCTCTTTAAAATTTGGTTTTAATAATAATAATGCTATCTGTGAATAAATGCACGCTCATACATTGCTAGTAAAATTGACAGGTCAATATCTCGTGATTGAAGTGTTGAGCTTTACATTTAGATATGCAACCTCAATAACATCGGCGATCTCCTTTTTTAAAATAAATATCTTTGATGATTTTATTTGACAATTGTTTAAGAGGTGAGACGAACTTAATTTCAATAATATAAAAAAACATTTATTATTAGAATTATTATTCTGCATGAGTTTGGTGGGATAAAATAACGCCATTTTCGGTGTTGGTTCGATCAAAAAATTGTGATTAATTGATCAGTTATTGCCATCATTATGCTTGATGGTTAAAATGTAAAACAATGTAAATCGCATTGTCGCACTAAATGCAGAACAATATTTACAAATTATTAGTAAATCAAAAAGACTAGGATTATATGGCGATCTGTACCTGCATGCTGCTCCGCGCATACAAAATTTTTTATCGTTAACAATAAGTATTACATCTTCATTTCACCAATCGAAATACAGATGCATTCAATTATTTTATGTAATACATTTAATATTGTAATTATTAAAGAAATTTCATCGTTTATTCTTCTAGAACAAATCGATGTCGTCATTTAAATGTAAGAACCTTTACATAATCATAAAAATATTTACAATTATAAAGCTAAAAATGAAAATATTATGTTTTAATTAAAAAATGAACATTTATCTAACTAACGACTATTTCCGATCCCATAAAAAAATAAAATGTCATTGGTGCATTATGATTTGATCATAAGACTGTTTGTTTCATTATATATCAATAAAATACGTTGTACAGTAGGTCAACTCATATAAGTAATCTTGGCGTTCGATTTATATTAAAAGGTTTTAGACCAATTTATATAATTTATTTAATATAACAAGTTTTATCCCCTTAAAATATACATATATATTTTTTTGGGGGGGAAGTTCTTTTTTTTTTTTGAGGAAATCCTCTTAAATATTATACATTGCGAAACTTTTGAATTTTTTTTTATTTTTATTTAATACAACTTAAAATTGATACCATTATTGTGTGCGTGAATACTGTCACTCCCTTTTGAGAAGGAATATTATTACCACAATAATTATTTATATATTATTTATTAATTTAATATTACAAAGTATATATTATACGATAATATAATCACATTGTTAAAATTATATTTAATATGGCCGGAAATCAACAACAACAACGTAAAGGAAAATGGTCGCCCGACGTAAGTCAAGACATGATTTCATTTAATAATTAAATGTTTAAATGCGCATTTATTTTTAACTGAATACTTCTTCAGGAGGATAATTTATTAAGAAGTCTCGTAGCTCAATATAGCGTTGATGGTGAAGACATTGATTGGTTTATCTTGGAACAAAATTTTAATGGTATGAGAGACTCTAAGCAAATTCGTGAGAGATGGGTTAATCATTTAAATCCTTCAAGTAAATATTCAAAATTCTTTTTTAAAAAAAAAAAATTTATATATACAGTACATATATATATTTTTCTTTTGAATTTTATACATACTAAACAAAGATTCTTTTTATTTTTGTTTTAGTCAAAAAGAGAAAATTTAATGAAAGCGAAATAAAAATTATTGAAGATGAATGTTCTAGACATAAATTTAAGTGGGCAAAAATCGCGAAGAAGATTCCTAACGCTACTCCTCTCATGATTAAAAATTTTTATAATAATAGATTAAAAAAGAAAAATAATTCTAATAGAAGACAAAATAATTCAAGCACTACTATTCCTATTATTACTGTTAATAATTTTAACTAATATGATGATATCTTAAATATATATATATATTATCTAGTTATTAATTAATATAATACAACTTAATGAATAAAATATATCAATATAAAATAATACATAAATGAAAAAAAAGGTAAACTAAAATATAGAATTATGTAGTCTTATTATATTTACAGAGACACCGCAGTAAGTGTCGTTTAAATGTTATAAAGTATAAGTTTAGTATTTAAGTAAATTAGAGGTGAATAATAATAAATCATATAATGAAGGGTGTTCTTATTTAAAAAGGTGTATATTAAATAGAATACTAGTAAGGCTTTTGGGTATTTTTTCGTTTAGATTTTAAAAAGAAAATTATTAGTAATAGAATTAATATAATAAATTTGATTAATTCTAGCCTTATCTCATTCCTAAGAATCCTAATTAAGGTGTCCTTAATTTACGTTTAACAGTCCTTCTTTTAAAGTTGGCATAAAAAATGCATTGTTAGATATTAGTAAGATTTCCAAAAATGTTTTTTTTTTTGCTAACAATCAATTAAATGATAAAATATAATAGGTACATACATATAATATTATTTAAAATATAAATTATATCCATTTTTGGATTTGGATTTAAAAGAAAATTAATCGTAAGCTTATAGGGTATAATTACTGTGATAGCTGGTTGAACATTATTGGCATTATTTCTGAAAAATCAACAACATTTTAGCATATTATAAATACAGTGTAATGTCTCACAAATAGGGATCTAGTAACAAAAAATACTCACTGCGGAGGAATGACAATTGGGACAATTGGCTGTATTGGCGGTATATCTATAAAATATAAATAATGATATAGAAACATATATTACCCATCAACACAAATTTAAAATGATATGATCGTGTAACACATTTTATCAATCTTTGATATATTTTTAATATGTAAAAACACTTCAAGTGTAAGGGGCAAAAGATATATTCGTTCTTAACATCATTTGATAATATCTTCTCTTTCAAAACAACATTGCTTTTAATTACTCATTAAGTTTCCTTCAATCAATGAATATACATATAAAAGTGCAAAGATCATCAAAAACCCAAGGCCCCAAACTGGCTCCAAACTGGCCCAAACTGAACCTACCTTATCTATATAATATTACTTTTCAACTAGACAATAAATGTTAACTATCTTACAGATTACTCAACTATCTAACTACCTGACGCTGTCATGACGAACCTTACCGATATATATTTTTGGACGTATTATAAACTGCATATTTTAAATTGAAACTTACTATTAAGTTCGGCAAATCTAAAATTTTTAAATCCCATATTTTATTATTAACTTAGAATAAAAAATTTAAATATATTACAAAGGAAGGAGAAAATTTTTTTTTTACTTTTTTCTACAATCTTGCGCTGTTTTCGTTTCAAGTAAAGTTCCGATTTTATTCCAATCTTGACCATGTTCGTTAACCAACTGAAGAAGTTGATTTATCTCCTACGCATTTTAGATATGATCATGATAAGCATTTTGTAATATATAATATAATCTATAATTAAATTTCTTAGGAAAAAGTCGATTTAAAATGTGTACGTATACAGTACATGTTCAAACCAACAAGGACCTCGTCTTTGTAAATTGCGGGTTTGGTGTTGTTGCTGATTCATTATATAATACTAATACAAAAAAGAACGGATTAAAGTAGATTTTTAAGATGTGTAAGTTTGATTAACCTTTTTATTTATGTTCATGATATGGGTTTAAATTGAGGTGTTTGGTTCGGTTCCTTTTTATAAACTATAAATCGTCATGGACTTCGCCACGCGATTGATTAACCGTTACCGTTTATAGTTTTTTTATAATATTAAGCACTGAATGTTCTAGTCGGTTACATGTGGTTTACCTACACCTTAAAATAGGAAGGTAATAATGAATGGTGTTGCGCCCATGGAACGCTGCAAGAATTTAAAAGAAAGTCATTTTGGTGCAGATCTACAGAGAATGAAAGGATTTAGGATGAACAAAGATGTCATTTTATTATGTCAATAATATTAATAATTTTATCGTTAAAGATGGAGCTTTTTTTTAAAAAAACTTTGATAAAAATTTTGAACATGCTCTGTGATTGATATCATGTAATCTTTAATTCGTGAATTTTATTTAAAAAAAAAATAGAGATTATTTAAAATTTCAACAATTTCTTTATAATTTATTAGCATTAATAATCAACCTTGAATAAAAAACTATCTTTATTTGATAATATTGTATATTCGGATTTATCTTTTTTTTTTGCGCTAGATGTTATAGTACATGTATGATAATAATATGAGAACTAAATATATCGAAAAATTTGAGCTTTATAACGTATTTTTATGAAATCCAAACTTAATATCTTCAGCTATAAACAAGAAAGAACGTAGTAATTTTTAAACCCATTTAAATTATACACATGAGTTTAATTGTAATTCTTCAGACTTTTTGCAAATACTTTTTCTTTTTTGCAATAATTAAAAGGAAATAAATTTTATTTAAATGCGCAGATGGTCATCATTTGTACTACCTTAACAAATTCTAATAAGAAATGTTCTCTTTTTCTTGGCATTTTAAGGAAAAAAAAGGAACATTTTTGGAAATTTGACCAACAATCTAAATAGAAAATTCCATTTATCGCTGTAATGAACAGGTCATCCGAATTTCTTTCTGTTGGAGTTTTCTCATAATTCTGTAATTCAATTCTAGAGATTTAGAGAGTACAAATACAAATGTATGCTTTAAGTAAAAAGATAATTAAAAAACATTATATATAATATATTCATTTGAT